>NC_046378.1:25056454-25196238 GCF_011125445.2 Fundulus heteroclitus | reverse complement strand
CCACCAACATTAATGCACATAATGATCTCCAGTTGTCCATAACCATTCTTTCTTGCAGTCTCTCTCTGCCTCTCCCTCTGCAGGGTGAGACAAAGGCAAGCACAGCAAAAACCTCCAGCACCTGATAAAATAAGGATAAACTAAAAAAACAAAACAGTGTGCAGCCCCTACCCCTTAAGGAATTCTACAAAAAAGAGCGAAGAGTTTGAATCTGTAGGGCCTTAAATATATACATTTGAAAGGCAAAATTTTAAAGTGAAAATTATGTGAAGGGTAATATAAAATAAAACACAAATTTCGATTTATAACCTCTTCAGTATATATATATATATATATATATATATATATTATATATATATATATTATATATATATATATATATATCTTATATATATATAGGATTGGACTTGGCTGGGGCTGCTTCCTGATGCCCTGACTTCACTAAATCATCTTTTAAATGTTACAATACCCGCAGATGACAGCAGACATTTTTTACTGTTTTATTAAATGAACAACCTCATCAATTAAACTCCACACTGCTATTAATTTAAAAGGTCCCCCTTAAGTAAATTGAGTTGAACAGAATCAGCAGAGTGCATGTTATAGCTATTGGGTCTCGTGATTTTCAGTTACTCTACATACTAGTAAATTTTTGCCATGTTGAAATTACTTCAATCAAAAACAGTAATTACTCCGGTTAGTGATGTTGGAAAGCCCTCATTTAGCTAATAATTAATATTATAATTTACATTAATAAATGACATGGTTTAAAGTGATTACTCTTTACTAAAGCATGAGGAGATTTTAAAATAATTATTTTGAGCATGTTGGCTTATGCAGTAATGTAACAACTGAGTATGTTTGAAAGAACTCTGGCCATTTTAGTTGACTGCAAGTCCCACCCATGGGAGTAACAAAAATTACTGCCTGTATTAGAGAATTAATGAGATTTGTAAAAACTCTAATCCCCAGATTGCACAGCATTAACCAATTTCCGTGACAACTACCTGGGAGGAGGAGTCACAGCTGGAACCCCAAGATGTCAGAGATACAAAACTCTAGCGAGTATAGCTTTCTTTCTCTTTGACTGCAGGTCTCTCCAGAATCTGCACTAGGTTTCGAATAAACCTTGGTTCCAAAATAAGTGCGGCTTATTCTTTCTATCCAGTGACTTCAATTCTGGGCAAAAATAAGACCAACTGCTTGAAAAAGGCTATATGAGGTCCAATATAAGAAAGAATCTGAACGAATTGTAGATTTAAACACGCAGTCCCCAATTATTTAACTAAAAAATGTTTCTCCACTACTAGAAGAAGACAGCATTGAAACCACAACCCTGCATGCTGCCCATATGCCAATTTGAAGAGACCCTTGCCCCACCAGTCTTGTCTACTCGGACCTGCCCTCTCCTATCGGCCGTCCTGTTCATCAGAATGGTTCACTTTAGAGCTTGTGTACGGTTAGAGAATAATAATTCAGAATAAAATAAAAAGACATAAATATAGTTTATTTCCTTGTGTTTTACTTTGTTTGGGGTGCTTAAGTGCCACCAGGTTACTGAGTCTAATGCTACAAAACGGGTGTTGTAAAGTTACTGATTGGTAAAGAACGACTTTACTACTGAAATGTAATCTCTGAAATATTGGTGTTTTCCTTTCATCTCCTTTAACTAAACTTCTTAAAATATGTCTGCTTATTCCTTATATACGAATTACATTGTGCCTCCATAATCTTAACTGCTAATGTTAAAACAGTAGACACCATTACTTCTGCTGTTTACCACACAGCTTGCTCTTTTCGTACGGCAATCAGTCATACAACCAATGTTGTTCATGCAAACATTAACATTTATTACTAATTAATTACTGGTTCATAATGAATCATGAGGTACATATCAGGGTGGCTAAATAACACCGTCTATATCTGCTTTCTGCTGCCCTTTTGGTAGTCCATCACCTCCGGTGATGGCTTGTTGGCACAATAAGAATCAGTTGTCCGAAGGGTTATTTATCTATAATTCAGCAAATTCTTTTTAAAACACTAATATGTCAATTTTACTTTCAGCACAGAGAAATTACCCAAAACCACACGGCACTCTTCCTCTCTGTGGACCCATATTTGTATCAAGTAAAGTACAACATAAAGAGACAGAGAGGATATGTGGACAACTACATAATAATGTCTAAAGATATACTGATGCATATTAACTGAGAGTCAAATCCAGTCCTCCTTAATTGTAAGTGATATATATATATATATATATATATATATATATATATATATAAACAGCTTTATTACATTTATCTCCACTGCTGCCTCCCTGATCCACTTTCTTCCTGTAGAAGACTGATACGAGAAAATTATTGTTTTGTGACCTATGAAATGCCAAATGATCATATCATGTAAGGAGGTGAAGCTTCTCTTCTTTAAAGTTCATCTGTTCTTTACAGATGTAAAGTCAACTACAAGTACCCTTCTTTTATAAGGACTTTTTTTTAATCTATGATAACATCTGTGACTTCTGGTTATTTTAGGTTTCTTCATCCTTTTAGGGTTTGAAATTTCCAGACTTGAGGATCCTTGTACAGTCCAAAGCCTCAAAAAGGTTTCTTGCTTTAGTGCAAGAAACCCTTCAAGCCTGAGGCTTGAAGAAGAATCATCCGTAAACAAATTATATCTAATACTGATAAATAACTCATTGTAACAAGAAATTCTATGCAGTGTACATTGTTTCATATTCATTAAAACATAGTTGCATGAACTATGTAAAAGATACATCCTCACTGACACCAGTAAATTTTTTTGTTTTTGCCAAATTACAATAAATTAGAGAATCTTTTTTAGACCTTAAAATTCATATGTTGACATATATTTCCCAATCCATGAATCAATCTATTTTCTCTTTTTTAACTGAGAGTTAAAAAATAAATAAATAAGAAATGATCTTCTCTAATCCTGTTGATACAGTAATTGTTCCCTTGTGTATAATGACACTCTTGAACCAGCTTAACCTAACATTTTCACAAGGTCTTTTGCTCTTTTTCAGGGTTCAACTCGTACATTTCTCTCAAAATACACAACATCTCTGTGACACCGAACCCATCTCCTTACTGAACAGCGTGATGCTTGTACATTCTGTGCTGTTCCACATAATTGCTTGAACAGATCCATGTTGCACCTTCAGTTATTTGGCAATGGTAACCAGACTTGTGGAGATCCACAATTCTCTATGTCAGGCTGTTTTTTGTTTTTTTTTTCTCTATGATTTTACTCTAGGAAACATTGTGTTACAGGTGTTATCTTAAAGCCTCAGTGTATAATATTTTCACACTGATGCATCATCTAGTGGTACGCTAAATGAATTACAAACAACCTCGCCGTTAAGCACGTAATAACTACTACAGAAGCCTGGAGAGTCATAAAATGTGACAATGTCCCACCTGTCCTCCGTGTATTGGAATGTTTTTTGGCACTGTTGCCAAGTCTGCTTGTTTTTTTCTAAAGTTGCTTGTAAATTCCGTGAGTCGCAGTATTTTGGGCTTGTTTCTGAATGTGCAGTTGCTTATTTGGGTCTATTATGAGCAACTATAAACACAAGTACTACACTACAGAGAGCGAGCAGGCCGGCTGATATCCCTCCGCTTCCCTTCCCACATACTCCCTGAGAGGGAGATGAACAAATGAGCCACAACTACCGGGAGCACAGAGTAGTCGCTAACATAAGTCACAGTAAAACTTCACTGTATATTATATTGAATTAGCTTACCTATCTAGCAGAAAGCCTGCAACCTCCGTATCCATTTAAATCACCGTTCCTCATTAATTATTGACACCTGGTAAGAATAGCTATATAGATTCTCTTTTCCCCATGGTTATTACTTCTTCTTTGTTGGTTACTTTCTCTTCCCTTTTGCTGGGCAAAGAATATGGATAGGCCGCCATTTTAACAGAAAACAGCAAAGAGAATGATCTACGGTCGTCTTTGCTTGTCTGTACTCCTCTACCGACAGCACGTCTTTATATAGGAGACGATAGGAAAAAGGAGTAAGGCTGACAAGGCTGAAATCCGAAGTACTGACACAACATGGTGCCCCCTAGTGGGTGCACCAACACCTATATATTTATAAAATACTAACTCTAAGTATGAGAATGCTTTCATTTTTGATGTGAGGTTATTAGACTTTGCCAGGGATATGTATTTATAGAAGCAATACTTGATATTTGCTAATTAAAGCCAAATTAGTTACACAATGTCTCTTCAAGTACAAGTGTGCCTCACTAACTGAAATGTTGTGAATTAACTTCTTAAGAAGCTTATAAAGTCTTTGGCATCTTCATCTGGGTTTCCCAAATGAGTTATAGGTATCGTATCCACGCCCGCTGACAGGGGGGACAAAGCGGTCAATTGTCCCGGGCCCAGGACGGAGGCGGTGGGGGGAAGAAAAACTGAAACTCTGACCATTAAAATACAGGCAGAAGTATTTTTTTCAGAAAACGTTTGTGTGAAGATTATTTAATATTAGAGTAACTAAACCAGGGGTTAAAGTTCTCCGTCACTGCAACAGATTTCCATCATTGGAAAATGAGCGCAAATTGTTCCACCTAGCATTTTTTTTTTCAAGGTTTTAAACTGAAGCTGCTCTCAACCAATGAAACCTGGCAGAGCCGGGACATTAGCCAATCAAAAAGAGAGTAGGGCGGGGTCTTGCAAAGAGGACATCTGCCAGTCTGAGTTTTATCGGTGTTCAATCATTTTAACTTTTGGAAGAGCGTCTCAAACTGACCACAGATGGTATGAATGAAAGTAGCGTTGGTCAAAGGTTTCTTGTGGATTTATGAAACAGCAGGTCAGAAAGTTCAGCGGATTGAACATCTGACAACAACTTCCCTCGGTAAGCGTGTCTATCTGCTCTTTAAATTAATTAATGAGTTACTTCCACCTGTGGCCATGCCACCTGTCAGCGTTTATTCCCTCGCCTTCAGCAACTTGGCTGATAAATGCAGTGACCAAACCAGGGATCTCCCCATGATTCACTGTACTGTTTCTTAAAAACTCAAAGAGTAACGCGCTATCTCAGGCTAATTTACCATGAAGCGTTTTTTGTTGTTTTTTTTCCGGAAGGGTCGGAATTTGAAACAATGTTTCCGCATTTGACTGAGTCCGATTTGGAAAAAGTTAAAAAATAAAAATAATTCCACCTGCGCTTGTCTGAAGAAAGAGGCAGAGCTGCAGTCAGAGCGGCTATCAGGCAATATGCAACAGCTCCACCCGATGAGCCGCTGCGCACCAGGACACTCGTTAAATGATGAGGATTTAGATGCTAGTGACCCTCCAGCAGTCAGTGAGCGAGAGGTGGGGACACTGGGTCCATCCTAGACAGGTTTCCAGTCACAGGGCTAAAAGTTTGCAGTTTTTATTGAACTTTAAAATAGTTAAGTGATGTCTTTTTATAAACTCAGGAGTTGTGATAATTAATTGCTGTGCAATAACGGGCAAAGCAGAGTCAGTAGTGTAAAGAGCACTTTTATTTAATGTTCTGCTGCCATATGAACAAAATTGTTTTGTAACTTTGTAGCACTTATCAGTTAACAATATTTAGTGTAAAGCTCATACTTAAACATGTAAAACAAAAAATAGCAATAATAATAAATTAAAGCTTATGCCACTGACAGGAAATTCTCTTTATGGGGAATAAATCTACCAAAAACAGGCAATTCTGAGGTAACAGCAGGAAGCGCATTACCATTTTATGTTCAATACCAAAGTGTGAAGCACAAAATGGTTTACAGTAGCTATCCACTTCGCCATTACATTGGTTAGCTTATCTGAGACATTGAATTGTTTGGTGATGTTCTACAGTGCTTTTGGCATTTAAGTGATATGTTAAGCTCAAGGTGGCTCAGTGATAAGAAGTTTAACTTGGCAGGGGTTACAACTAACTTGTTTTTGTCATATTCGTTGCTGGAAGAACTTTAAACTGAAAATGTCAATTTAAAAGTTCTGTGACTTTACCCTTCCCCATGTCAGCTTTGTTTTTTCCGCGTTTTCCTTTTCCTTTCTTGGTTCCACGACAGCCAGCACCTTTCTTCCTGTTTGAATCCGAGGCTGGGCTGACAGCGAGGTTATTGGCGCATTATCGGCATCTACTGTTCTGATTCAAACCCCTACACCGCAGCAACAGACCTTCACAAAATAAAAGCATATGATCAGCATGCGTTAATGCACAAAGTAAATATCGGCGTTAATAGTCTAATGAATCAACGTGAAATTAACGCGTTAACTTGCCCAGCCCTAGTTAAATTAAAATGTATGACGTGATCATAGTGTTGGTTATGTGAGATGGATCACACCGTTAATTTCAATGATCCCGCCTTATGGCCAACAAAAATTACTGATTCTGATCGAGTGAATGTTGTGCGTTTAATGGCAAAAAGGAAGCCTTTCTCATAGATGGCAAATTAACCCCCAGCAGATTCACAGGGCAGAGAATTCCCAAAGTATCTAACATATTCTACCTCCTGCAATGGAAGGGAAAAAATTGTTAGGGACTGGCTAATATACAGCAGGTCAAAAAAGGCCATATTTTGGCTGCAGTGCTTGCTGTTCACTTATGAAGAAAATATCAACTAGTGCACTAAATTCAATAGATGGGTTGAAAATATCCAATATAAAATACAGAGATTTCCAGGGCATGAAGTATACAGTTAAGTTGACATAACCCAAAAGACTGTTGTCCCGGGCCCTAGCAAAGCTGTCAGCTGGCCTGATTGTATCCTTAGTGTATGTACATTTCTAAACTTGAAGAAAGTGACAGAATATTCTTTGAAAATTATCTGCCACAATATGCTTGCATTTTGAAAATGGAAATAATTTTGGCAATCCTAACTGACAAAAAAACGTTTGAACTCCCAACTAAAGTATTGCTAGGTGTATTTTTTAAACAGTGTATGCAGATATCTGATTCCAGCTATGTGTATAATGTTGTTTTTTTATTTTGTCATCACATTTATTGAAAGAAAGAAATCTGTATTTGCCATTGCAATTGTACATTCCATCAAAATTTGTCTTCTATATTTAACCCATCCCTTAGGAAGCAGTGGGCAGCTTTAGCATCAAGAGAGCAATCTAGGGCAAGCGTCTTGCTTAGGGATGTAAAGTGGCAGTCTGCAGGGATCAAACTGGGTACTTGTGACTTACTCAAAGCTCAAGCACACTGCTCTAACCGCTATTCTACCACTTCCCCACTAATGTCTGAGTTTCTTTAGAAGCACTTGCATGGTCTCTGTGACAAAGTGGTTTAGTTGGTGTACACCATTTGTCCCTTATTCTTATTTCTGATTCATTTACTTTCTGTAGCTGCTCATAATGCCTAAATTTAAACATTAGTTCGCAACTTTGCTTCACTTACTATCGTGGGATCGAGGTTCCAGGCTCGACGGTGAAGAACGAGGAGACAGACCATCGAGCGTTACAGTAGATGAACAGAATGAGAGAAACCAACGCAAGAATCACCAGATGGTACCTATCATTGCAGCCTTATTGTTTCAAGGTTCAGTATAAAGCTGGAAAGAAGAATGTTGTGGCGGATTTCCTTCCCCGTTCCTATGAAGACTGAGTGACTGGTTTAGGTTAAAGCTACTACTTCTGGATTATTGGTTAAACTTGTTTATTTGGTTTGGTTGAAGTATATTCATGGTATTTGTTTTCCTTTTTACTCACCATTGTTTGTCCCTTGTAGATCTGCAACAGGGCAGGTGCATGGGAGGGGTAGACCCAGTATTTCCTGCTTAAGTGTCTATGCTGGGTTCTACCAATTAGAGGGTTTTCGTTTGAGTATTGCTTTGTTTGTCTTTTTTTTACAGTAACTTTTGAGTCATCTTGTATTATATGGTTTATTTTGCAGATCATTTCATTATGTAGATGATTTTGTAAATTACATTAATAATTTTATTCTTGTTTTTCTGTTTAGCTTTAGGTAGTTTTTTCTCTCCTGTTTTAATTGTGGCTTGGTCCACTCAAGTGCGGGTGTGTTACCACTTGGCTATAAAAAAATTGAGTTCTTGGAAGCTCGGGAGGGGTGTTCAGAGTCATAAGAAACAAATAAGTCATCAGAAGAAGCTGGAACCGGTGTGCTGAGGCTGTTGTTTTCTTTTCTTTTTCTTTTTTTTTTAAGTTCAACTTGCTGACCCTTTACCTCACTACTTTACAGTCTTAATCAATTTGATTTAGAATATTCCAAATCCAGCGAAATCCTCCTTCTGCAGAGCAACACAATTTTGATCCAAATGTTCATAGACCTGAATCCAAAACCTAATTGCCAATTTTTACCAATTCACTCCATGTCTGACATTGAAAACAAAAGGTACTTAAGTAGCATTTCTCCCAAAATCCTTCAACTCATGTATTGCTTTCTAACAATGTGATAACAAGCTTAAGTGACATTTGCAATTACTCTATTGGTTCTTAATTACGATATGTTGCAACAGAAATTTGATTACACTGGGTAAACGTATATTTTGACTTCACCATACATCTAAACTGCCACAGCAAAAAGAAACATACACAGTACATGGTAGCAATAAATATTTCATTCCCCTGCTGGTTTTGAAAATTTCTCAAAAAGAAATTATCAGTCAATAACTTTTAATGGTTGTTTTTCTGTGTGGAGAGACAGAATAACAGTGAGAATCCAGAAAAAAAACACAATAATGAAAAGTTTAAACATCGATTTGTTTCTCATTAAGTGAAATAAATATTTGATTCTGTACAAAAAAAGTCAAATTTTTCTCTACCACGTGTTTACCCATGTGGTGCTGAGATTAATTAGATAATCATTACAGACAATCATTATGTGAGTGAAAGCAAACTGTCCACAGAAAACAAGTCATCTTTCTCCAACCTCTTCACCACCATGGACAGTACCAAAGAGCTGTTTATCACCAAAACAAGATGGTGTAACAAGATAGAGCTACAAAAAGCTTGGGTGGGCTTTGAGACAATCAGCATTGAAAAGCTGTTATTCAGAAATGGGGAAAAATATTAATTGACAACTGTCTTAAGCATTGTATAACATCTTACTCCAAAAAAGTAAAAAACAAAACAACTGGACTTGTTTTTCGTAGTTGAAGACGTCCAATCCAATACGAAACACACTAATGAAAGTTTAAACATCGATTTGTTTTTCATTAAGTGAAATAAATATTTGATTCCTGTCAAAAAAAGGTCTAATTTTTCTCTACCATGTGTTTACCCATGTGGTGCTGAGATTAATTAGATAATCAATTACAGAACAATCATTATGTGAGTGAAGCAAACATGTCCACAGAAACAATCTATTGCTTCTCCAACCTCTTCACCTTATATATTGGATTACAATACAACTATAAAGATTAATTCCGGCCAATCATCACGTCAATCCTCACACCTCATACGGGTGATCAAAACATTGCTCCTTCAAGCCAGGCCAATTACAACCCTAACGACTCCTTGTTACAGAGAAGTGGACCAGTTTCGGTTCAATCTGCTGTTTTAATGGCTTAAACGACCGCCCATTACTAAGGGGTGGACCTGTTTCGGTTGAACTTGCATGTTATCTAAGCCATTACAAGGCCTTTGTTAGGCAGTAGTATAAAGCTTGTTACTCCACATTACTCCAGATTTTTTGAATTGAAAAAGCTTCCTGGAGAGGAGGCAAAACATCTTCAACTACGAAAAACAAGTCAGTTGTTTTGTTTTTTACTGTTTTTGGAGTAAGATGTTATACAATGCTGGATGACTGAGAATCTTCACAAGTATGTAACATATTACATGAAACTTATTAAGATCTGAGGGAGGTTGGGAACCTAGTTGAATTTGCTATTTAATTTTTGAATTATTTAGAAAAAGCTTGAGATAAAGTTATGAAGTCAAATGAAAACAAACCTATCAACTCAACCTGAACATATTTGGAGAGTAAGAAATGCTGAGCAGAACCTTTTGATTGATTTGAGTCACCTCAAAATTAAGATGCAACCACCATGGAAATGATTGATTGATTGATTATTATTGTTGTTGTTGTTGTTGTTGTTGTTGTTATTATTAATTTGGCTTCTAATCATTTTATAGAGGAGAGCAGCTGTTCAAACCTTCCACCTCAATGATATTGATGGTTTAACAACCAATATCTGCCACTCAAGGAAGCCACCTTTCTTTGGAATAATTGAACAACCTTTTCATGATAAGATTTATTTGTATGCTACCAAATTCTGAATCACCTTTTCAACAAACAATCAGCAGTTGATGACATAGATATTGTATAAACAATTGATAAACGATTAATAAAAATTTACTCAATTCATATTATTTGTATCAAGAAAGAGTTTTCTTTTGGCTCACTGATGAGGTGATTTTCTCTCAGGTTATTTTTCTTTCTTTACTTGCAGATAACTTCTAAAATTCTAGCTTTTTATTAACATTTCTGCAATACTTAACATCTATTTCATTGTTTTGCAAGTAATCTGGACTACATATGATCATCTCTAAATTAAAATGTAAAAGACTTTGCTTAATAAAACCCAAAGTGAACAATTTTTTATTATTTTGTTTTTATTATTTTTAGTATTTATTCATTAAAACATCCTTTAGAATTTTTGAAAAGTAACAAAAATGTTATATAAGAAATGTTTTTGTTTTGTTTTTTGGCAGCAGGATGACTTCAGATCAACACACAAAAATTAAAACATAAACTGATGAAAACCTGGAGTGGCAAATTATGTGCTAACTACACATGATGATTGTGGTGAAAACTGAGATAGATATTTTTTTCTAAGTTAAAGTTAAAATCCCCACTTTTCTTAAACCCAAGATTATTTAATTCATACATCATGCACAGTTTAGTATTTAAGCAATATTGCTCACTATTCTTCAAAAAGGGAAATAAGCAAGCAGTATAGCAATACTGAATTATTTTATGCTTTGATTAACTGCTTTGTATTCTGTTTCTTGGTTAGTTTCATAGCTAAATAAAAGAACTGTAGGGAGTGAAAAGACAGAGAGGATTTGTAGTGACATTTTTAAAATGAGGCATCAAAGGACCTTCAAATTATTTCAAACACCTTGGTACCCCTGAGAATATCTATCAACACTGGAATCTCAAACTTGACAAACTCATCATCTACAGACGGCTTCTATCACGGACAACAGCTGAGCCATAGTAAATTTATGCGCATGGGCAAAAAAACAGCAGGTTAGTTTTCCACTCACACAGAGGGAAGTAGTTTACCAAAAAAGAACAGGAGTGCTAACTAAATAAATTTAAAGTGAATTCCAATATCATTCATATTTGTTGAACTTTTCTCTGTTTTGTCACATTACAGCCACAAAGCCACAAATATAAGTTTTGAAATTTTGTCTGCTATACCAACGCAAAGTAAGACATATGTGAAGAGGAAGGATGATACGTTGGTTGAAAATGTTGTACAAATGAAGATTTTAGTGTAGCATGCATGTTGTACCCCATTGAGCCACCTTTTGTTAGAATTAATGCAAAACCTTTATGGGTATATTTGTGGCTTCAACATCTAGGGAGTATAATGTTTGACTATTGTTCTTTGTAAATGTTTCAAGTTCATGCAGATAGGATGGAGAGAGCATATGTGAACATATAGACCTAAATCTAGAGCAGGAGAATTGACTGATTAAAGGAGAAATCCGGTCAACTAGGAAAAATCAGTGGATCATTAGCTATACCTAAAACTAATACGTCCGTGGTGATTTAATTAATTTCTCATTAAATCACTCAAATTCAGAACTGCGAGCCCGGGTAAGCATCACTAGAGAAAGACGTTACGTTATTGGTAGGCCACCGCTTCCAGTGATGATTATACAGTTGCAGCACGGCAAAGACTACCTTCACACTTAATTAAAACGCAGAGACTGCAGCTGTGGAGCACGGTTGCTCTTTTCTCCAAACTTTGGAATGTCGAGATTAAAGTCGCCACGATATATCAACTTCATTCTTGAAATGGCGAGTTTAATGTCGACAGGGCGACTTTAAAGTCGACACGTCGAGATTAAAGTCGACATGACATTTCAACTTTATTCTCGAAATGTTGAGTTTAATGTCGACATGGCGACTTTAAAGTCGACATGTCGAGTTTAATCTCGTCATGGCAAAAATATTTTTTCTCATCATGTGTGGCCCTAATACTCTGTCGTATGTTTGGGCTCTAAACTAAGTGACGCTGAAATATCTCACCGCCTCATAACGCACTGGAGCGCATCCTGACAGGACCAGAGTAAAGGAAGAAGGAACCGCTCTGCCCATATTTTCTGCAGTTTACGGTTGCAATAACTGATAACTGCTGAAAATAGATTAGGCAGTGCGGATCACCATTTTGAGCAGAGATTGGTTCTAAAGATGAGTTTTAAACTCATCCTATAACATTGCAGAACCCAACCCATAAACCGTACTTTAATGCTTATTTGTTGTCTTTTTATGTCTCTTAAATGTAAAATTAGTATTATTTTAAATTTAAATGCTTAATACCATGTCTATCTTTGTTTAAGAGGTTAAAAAAATATTTTGGCATGAAAACGAATATCTATTTACAAGGGGACAGACAGGGCATTGGAACTTGCTCGACAGTCGATCCCGCAACCTGACGTCACAAACTGGGAGGTGGCAGTACTGTTCTTCACCAAGATGGCTGTCCCCACTAAAGGACATTCAAATGAAAATTACTCTTAATTAAAAAAGCTTTTGATTTATTGAACAGTATGTAATCATTTTATATTTAAAGTACTTTCAGCAGTTTGAATTCTGATTTTGACCGGACTTCTCCTTTAAAAGACGTGTTGAGTCTGTTCCTGATTTTGCTGCCACATTCGGTGGATTTGTTTGGTGTTTCAGATTCTCTAGGTTTTGATCTTAATTCTCCCTAAGGTTATATTTAATGGAGATAGGCACCAGCAACCCCGCGACCCCATGATGGATTAAGCGGTTTGGAAAATGGATGGATGGATGGGTTATATTTAATCTATTCTAAAGGCTCCCACATACCGGACTCCGCACAGAGGTAAATTTTTACAATCGCATAGGCAGTGTCACACTATAAACTGCTCAGTGGCAAGAAGTCTTCACAACAAACTGTTTTATATGTGACGCTGAGCTTGATACACTGAGCTGCTCCAATGAGGTGGTCTCAAGGACGCACAGCATTACAGTCTTTGTCTCTGAGCGCTCTGACAGGTGTGCGGTGGGTGCCTGCTGGAGAAGAAATGGCACTAGATGCTCAAATAGCTAATCAAACATTTTACCATCCCTTCACCCACTTCATCCTACTGGCAGAAAGTGTGAGAACTGTGGGAATTTGTCACAAGAAGTGTAGGCAATAGGTAGGCTCAACTATGAAGAGTAAAATGTCTGCGGAGAGTCAGTGCAGAGTCTGCACGGCACAGTGTGCCCTAGTATGTGTGAGCCTTAACACATTAGCACATTAAAACACCTATTTTCTGCTAATTGCACTTTACATTTGGGAACCCTTGTGTTTTACACGGTTGTTCTCAGTATGGTAAAAGAGCTGTTGTTTCTACATCTATGAGACTCCTCCTCGCTCTTACTAGGGGGAGTGCTGGACGAGTGGTTAGAGCAGCGCGCTTGCGCTCTGAGAAGGATGCAAGTACCCGGTTCGATCCCAACTGCCTGCACTCCGGGTCCCTGAGCAAGACCCTCAACCCCCAACTTCTCTGGGCGCCCTACAGTGGCAGCCCACTGCTCCCCAATGGAGATGGGTTAAATGCAGAGAAAAGGGGGAGTGGTGGCCTAGTGGTTAGAGCACAGAGCTTCGGTCACAGATGTTCTGAGTTAAACTCCCACAACCTGCCATGCTGGGTCCCTGAGCAAGACCCTTAACCCCCAATTGCTCCCCAGGCGTCGCACAGTGGCAGCCCACTACTCCCCAAGGGGATGGGTTAAGATGCAGAGTGAATTTCTCCATTGTGAGATCAATAAAGTTAAATTATTATTACTCTTTGGTTCAGATGTTTAGTTACTCCTATTCCTCCTTCCTGATAATGGTACATGTAATAAATGCAGTATTCTTGTAACTAGTGTGCGATTTGCAAAAAAAACAAAATAAACAGGGGGGGATCATTTCAAGTGCTTTATAAATTACCATAACAACAAGGTTATGTGGCCTGCATGCTGTCTGGCTAGAGACAGCATGTAACCCGTCCTGGGCGGGAGGGTGGAGAAATCGGCTGCTGCTGCTGCTTCTTGTCTTGTGAAGCTGCCTGCAAATCTTCATCATCCACAAAAAGTTTGTCCTGTAACATTACCATGGCTGTTTGTCCCGTCATCTACTCTTGACCTTTTCTGTTGATTTTTCGGGCCGAAATATGACTAAATACTTTGTGAGTGGGTATTAGTTTACTTTAACCACTTCGAGCAGAAAACATTATACTCTTTATTAAACAGACAACAAAAAATTAAATTAACAAATGTGAAGGACACAAGACATGTATTTATATTAGGGCTATCAAACAATTAAAATTTTTAATTTGAATCGATTAAGCACATAATGTCGATAGTTAACTTGAGATTAATTGCAAATTAATTGCATGTTTTATCCTTTCATTTCTGAAAGTGTAATAGCCTGTTTGGGCATTTTAATATACAATTTTGCAATAAATGACACTAATAAAATACATGCTTGTACAAAAAATATTTTTATTTTGTTATTTTTCAAGCACTTTTGAGAATTGGAATGAAAACATCCTAGTGCCAAATGTTAAACTCTGGACTATAATGGCTAAATGACTAATCATGACGCCCTGATGTTTACACAATGTGTAAATAAATTTGTAAATAAATACCATGCTGATATATTTTTTTGCGTCTTAAACAAAGATAGACATGGTATTAGGCATATACATATAAATTAATAAAAATTTTGCATTTCAATAAAGTCATAAGTTTTATTGTTTGTTTTTTCACTCTCTCTCTCACACATCTAATGCTGAGCTTTCACACCAACAATATTTTTGCTTGCTGTTTATATCCATATTCATACAGTTTAAGCCTGGAAAAAGGTTTTAAATTTCCAGGTCTTTCCAGTCTTACACTTTGCTTGCAACTGGGCAGGAGCTTAATACCCTGAAAGAGACTTTTTAGCAACTGTTTAGTAACTCCAGGTCCTTCGTTTGGCAACGTGATTCAGCATTAGTTTGACAAATACAGAGAAAACAAATTAATAAGCATTAAAGTACGGTTTATGGGTTGGGTTTCTGCAACGTTATCAGCATGTTAAAAACTCATCTTAAGAACCAATGTCTGCTCAAAATGGTGATCTGCACCAAGTAATCTACTTTTCAGCAGTTATCACTGGTTATTGCACCGTAAACTGCAGAAAATATGTGCAGAGTTGCTCTGTCTGCCTTTACTATCATCGGCTCCTATGGCGGAGGGATATTTCAGCTGGATACAAAGTGTCTAGTGCAGGCAGATCTCTTAATAACCGCTGTTTCGTCACTTATTTTAGAGCCCAAATAAGCGATTTCACTTTCAGAAACGTCCCAAAAAAAAAACGCAACCCGTGACTCGTGAAATTTACAAGCGCCTTTAGAATAAAACAAGTCCAAAGTCGCATGAAATCAACAGTCTGTGCAACAGTGAGCGCGGGTCTGTTTTGCTACAGTCTCTAGCGCTTTTGAAACTACGGAAAGCGCCGAGGATAAAAGAAACACAGTCCGGAGAGCACGGCGGGGAAAAAACATTAGGGAACGGTGTGTGTGTTTTGACGCGCAATAAACGGCGACAAAAAAAATGTTGCCGTTGTGTTTAACAAAAATAATGCGTTAAAACGGACAGCCCTACTTTATATACATTTTTAAAAATCCATAATATTACTTATTGAGACCAGAGGGGTGGGGGGGGGGATGTATCGCCCCCAGGGATAAAACATGAATGACCAGAGGGGGGGGTCACAAACAGAGGGGGATGGGGGGGGGGGAATCCCTCCCATCCCCCCCGGCAAATCGCACCCAGCTTGTAACTTTGGCGGTGAGGGTGTCGGCTCCGCTCTGTTCAAAAACCAGCAGATAGCTGAGTACCTTAACTAGTGTGGAGTCACCGAGGCTAGTTTCACAAAGTGATCCTTCAGCAAAGTTCGCACAGTTGCGACCTTAGACCGGCTGGGTGATAGTCCCTATGAAACATAGTCCTAGACCCCAGCCCAAGGATCTCCACCAACCCGTCCGTGTTTTTAACAGATTTTATTTGCTCAACAACACACCAACTGAGAAGCTGACTCGGGTAACTGGCAGCAGATGCATGGCATTTGAGAGACCAGGGACCATAGTTGAATGTTTGCCATGGGCCAGAATGGGCAATATCAGTAAGGATAAGCGTGAATACAGCCAGATTGTTATTCACACTGGCGGTTACGACACCCTGTTATGTCAAGCAGAGGTCACTAAAATTAGTGTTGCTTTAGTCTGTAGGTCTAGCTAAACAATTTGGGACTGTAATTTTCTCCGTTCCCCCGCCTGACCTGACCAGTGATGACATGTTTAACCACATGCAGTCATTCATCGCTGGTTATCTAGATGGGGTCTTGAAAATTATGTGGGAACACTGATAACTGGGGAGACCAGACAGCCTAGTCTGGTCTAGGCTAGGCTGGTCTAGGCTAGCCTAGTCTGGTCTAGGCTAGTCTGGTCTAGACCAGACAGCCTAGTCTGGTCTCCCCAGACCAGACTAGGCTGGTCTGGGGAGACGGCATCCATCCCATTTTGGACAGATCGATTTTTCTTACTAACAATCTGGCCAATTTTGTAAATAATAAAAGGCAACTAGTATCAATAAAATATAATAATAACAATAATAATAATAATAATAATAATAATAATAATAATAATAATAATATTATCCTTCTCACATTCAAAGCCCTTAATATTCAAACTCCATCATACATCAAATATCCAATTATTCTGTATGTTTCTAACAGCACTTTGCTCTTAGGCTGTAGGTTTAGTGTATCTTTGAGATTCAAAAAGTAGAATGGGAGGCAGATCTTTTAGTTTCAGGGCCCTATCCTGTGGAACCAGCTCCCAATTTTAGTCCATGAGGCAAACACCTTGTCTACTTTTAGGACTAGGCTTAAAAGACTAGCTTATCCGCTGGGCTACAGCTGCCAACAACTTTATCTTCTCCTTTAACAGATGATGGTTTGGTCCTGTCTTTCCGTGATTAATCCTTTCTCTTCTATCTTTTTATCTAGACTAGAAAAGTGACTCAAAGCTTATCTGTTTAGTTGTGTTTTCTCACAGGTCAATGCACTAAAGGATGCACTACTACCATTATGTTTTTGTCTCTCACATATAAAACACCCTTGGATCAGGCCTTCTGAACTCTTTATATGTGTATGCTTTGTCTTCATGATGCTGCTTATTCACTAATGTTCAATCTTTACAACCACTCCTTAAATGCCTTCACAGCTGGATTCATAGGGAGAATAAATTACCCAAAGAAATGCTTTATTGAGAGAGTTCTGAGATCTTAGTTTGCACTGGATGTTATTTAGGGGTATTGAATTACCAAGACTGTATTCATTTGCACAACATACCGTGGATATTTTTACTTGTAAAAACTATTGAAAAGCCTGAATATTTAAAAATTTTTAATAATGCGCTGTGTTGTAATGGTCTGTCACATTAAATCCAAATTAAGTCCATCATTGTAGCTGTATGTGACGTGAACTAGGCGTTTGGATCTTTTCCAACAAATAAGTAAAAGTTTAAAAATAGCACAGTATTGGTCAATAAACAACCTTATTTATCAGAATAACCCCCATTTCAAAAACTCAAAGCAGCTGAAGTCCAACTGAATTCTGAGAAAAGTTGCAAATTATCTAGCTTCTCTTTGAAGCAGTAAACAGTGTACAACACTTTATTATGACAAAAACACACATGCTACTGTAATATTGTAATTGTTAATAATCAAAAGTACTTCACAAAACTAAAAGAGCAGTGAGCTATTGTATTTACAGCATTAATTATTGGCAACATGGGCACATAAAGCACCCAAAGGCTACAACAACAAAGAAGGGGGAGCTTCACAAACAATAACTGGTGCCACACTTAAAAGCAGAACATTCTGAATTTGCTAAATTATATATTTTTCGTCCAATTATCACAGGCATGACTGCTAATAGAGCTGTGCTATGTGCCGCACAAGTATCAGCTGGCACATGTGAATTTGTGCCAGCTGACACTGAGTAGTTCCTAATTTTCACCAATGTAATAAGGAAAAAAGACAGAAATGACGAAATTAAATATTACTATAAATAATGGCATCTTGATAACAAAAACATTGTATTGTTAAAAGTTCCAGAGAAAAGACTATCAACAGTGTGCAATTAAAACTCAGTATGGGCTGTCCTCAAACCCAGAAGGAAAAAGACACCAAGTACCAACATCTGCTGCCTGACAAACACTACCTGGATTTTATTCATCATAAACTGGCTGTGCTCCCATCCACACCAAGACTGTGCCAATACAGCTGCAGAGCATCGACTTGGATGAGAAGAGTGCCGCTTGGGAAATTCTGAATGGTGAACAAAACATGAAAAGTCATTGATTACTTCACACATGAGACATGGGCATCCAAACACAGCCAGATAAAAGTTATGCAGCCAACACGAGCTTTAAAAAATGCCACTTGTTCAATCTCACACTTTAGCTCAGTAACAAAGATGGATACATGCTTTAAACAACTGTTTCATGGCACATCAAAGACAAGAAGAGGGAGACAAGACATCTGATCTAAAAGGTATCATCACCAGAGAGGAAAATCCAGCTGTGTTCCAGCAGGGGTGAAACTATCAACGAAGTGAATAGAAGCACTGCGATATAGAGTTAACACAGGAAAAACAGTAAAGCAAATAAAGATGCTATTTCAAAATAGATGATGAAAACTATAATTAAAGTTTCTGCAAAAAAAAAAAACTAATGCATTTTCTGCAAAAGCATTGAGATTATGTCACCAGGCAACTAATAACATCCAATACATTGGAGTGTAATCATGCTGACTCACTCCTGGCATGTGTGTGTGTGTGTGTGTGTGTGTGTGTGTGTGTGTGTGTGTGTGTGTGTGTGTGTGTGTGTGTGTGTGTGTGTGGATGTACTGTGAGCCGAGGAACAGATGAGAGAGTCCGTTTTACAATAAGAGGGGTTAGAGGGAGAAAAAGAGAGCTGTCATTTTCAGAAGCAGACCCTGCTGGTTGCAAGTGCTCATCCAATTACACCATGAGTGTCCTCTCTTCCTGTCCTCGCGTTTTTACTGCGCTCTCCACTTTCCAGACCACCTGATCCTTTTCTTTTGTCTGCTCCTCTCGTTCATCCTTTTTTTAGTTCTTAAGAGGTCACGAGTAATGAGCGCTCCTTTCCCTTCCATGCTGTGTCCTGTGTGTTAAATGTACTCAAAGTCCAAGTGCAGCATGAACAAAATGCTAATTTATTCCTGGGTTTCTGGCAGCAGTTCTATCCTCCCTACAGCATAATTCAAACATTACACTTAAATCAACATAGTTTAGTTTCTAATAGTTCCTGCAAATTTAAAAGCAATATTAAAAAATATTTTTTGCTAACTTAAAGGTTTGAAATGCTTTTGGTGTTACAATGTCAGTTTGCTGCAAAATGAAACTACAGATGGAATGTGAAGTTTATTGTATTTATGTTTCTGTTCAGGATTTTGAACCAGAACCAGGTTTAAACTGGAAGAATTGTTTATATTCTCATGCTGGTCTTTAACATAGAATAACCTTGAAAAAAAAGCCACACAGACTTTCTCAGTAGCCACATCTCAATTAAGGTTATGGCATACCTTAATTTACAAATGTGAATAACTTGGTATTCATGTGCACAGGAAAACAAAATCAGAATCAGGTTTAATAACCATGGCCCTTTATAGAATAAAGACTTTTATTTTGCTCTCAGTTAAGACATTTTAAGTACAATTTACAAAAAAGTTTATATGTTATTTGTAAATATGAACAAATACATTTTAACAAAATGGGAGATATGGTTAGACTGGCAAAAAGTAAGCATGGTAATAATCTGAGTACTCTGACTGATAAGTGTCCATGGGATTGACAGCCTGGGGGACAGTCTGATGACGAGTTTTAGCAAATAGCACTCTGTAGAGCCACTTTGACAGTAAAAGTCTTAATAGGTTGTCTACAGGATGTTTGGGTCTGTGATAATTTTAGCTGCGCTTTTTCTGATACTAAACCATTGACGTAGACAGAATTTTTTTATTGCGGTAGTTTAGCAGTTGCTATATGACAGACAGGAGTTGTTGGCTGAATTAGAAACTTCTCCATTTTACCACTTTACTGATTTACGTTAACCTCCCTTATCGTGAGATTTGTCTACAGGTCAAAAAAAATATAAGGATTGCTCAACACAGTCATTAATTAAGTTAGTTAATGACTTTCATGGTCTGGAGTTCAGGGGTAAACCAGGGGGTGGAGTGGGAAAAGGTAACGGTCCGGGTTTTTTTTGGAGCAAGGAGGTTCAAAATGTGATTTAAGCAGTTATTGTATTGAGATGTCAGTTCATCCGGTGAGGAAGAAGGAACCAGGATTAAAGTTTTTATGATATGTGAAGAGAGTGTGTCCAAGTTGACATTCTTGATGTTCCGGAATGAAAGGAGCTGTGGGGTCTTTGCTGTGATGAGACGAGGGGAAATGTTAAATGAGAGGAGGAAAAGAGGAGATATCTGGAGGTCTTCAGCTGAACAGTTAGAGGGGGCAAGACCAGAGCAACAAATTAAGTCGAGAATATGACTTTTAGAGTGTGTGGGAAAATTAGAAAATGGATCAAAACCAAAACTGTCCAAACAACATAAGAAATCTCTGGTGAGGGGAATATTCAAATTGTCCATGTGAATATTAAAATCCCCCACCTATATCACATTGGGTGAGAAAGAGGAGAAGAGTGTGATGAGATCAGTTATTTCATTTAAAAAGTCACTATGTGGCTTCGGGGGGGGGGGGGGCGATAGACAGCCGCAACAAAGGTGGGTGTTGGGCCAGAGGGTTTACAGGACAGTCATTCAAATGAGCTAAAGGCAGGCACAGTGACGGGCAGCACTTTCCATTTCTCATTGTAGAGTACCGCAAGACCACCTCCTCGGTGCATCACGCGGGGCTGGCAAAGGTAAACAAACCCAGGTGGAGTGGAGTCATTTAGCTGTGAATAGTTAAGGCTGTTGCCAAGTTTCCGTTAGAATCAGAAAGTCCAGTTCACGGTCGACAAGGATATCTTTGACGAGATAATCCTTGTTAGTAAGCGAACGGATATTGAGGAGACCGAAGTTGAGGGTGATGTTTTCAAGTTTGACTGGAGGCTTAGCCGACCTAGCTGGGCTGGCTAGCACGCTGTGTTCCACTGTCCAATGGGGTTTATGTTGAGAGCAACAAGTTGTGGACCAGTAGGATTTAACAGGTTTGTAGTCGCTGGGATGCAAGAGTCAGCGAGATCTGCGGTATGTGTATTTCCAGCAGGGTAGGAGAGAAAAATCAGGGTAGAGGTGTAAGGATACCGGCGGAGGCTCAGTCAGAAGTGAGCGGATGCGGAGGAGCTCTGTTATGGTGTACCGAAATAGACCAAACCTATGAGACATGTGGCAATGAGATTTTAAAGGCTTCCACATTTTTAACAGTAAATTTACTGAGTTTCATTTTAAATTCATTTTGTCTTTGTGAAGTATTTGTAAAAAAAACTGAAATAGTGGAAGATGATCTGAAATATCAGTAAGTAATAAACCATTGTTTGGATTGATAAAATAATTAGTTAATGTGTTATAAATTAAAGTTGCAGATGAGTGAGCTATCCTTGTTGGTTTATGAATAAGTGGATACAAATAATAACCATATATTGAATGTAGAAAATCAACACAGACTTGATTCATGTTTTAAAATGTCAATATTAAAATCCCCAAGTAGAATACAGGCCTTATTTTTGACAATTATTATCTCCTAAGTAGATGACAATGCCTTAATAAAGATGCCAATGTCACTGTCAAGTGGGCGATATATACACCCAATAAAAGTTTGCCCTTTGAAATTATTGCAAGTTGACATTTCTAAGAAAATATATTCTACCTCAGTTTTAATCAAATGAATACTAAGATCCTTATTTTCAACATATTCAAAGTCCTTATGTAAGTTATATAAACAGAAACTCTGCCACTCATTTAAGTTTTTCTACATAAATGTATGGCATTATATTGAGGTAATGTATCAAAAACTATATTATATCATCTTTGAGCCATGTTTCTGACAAAGCAATCACTGAGAATGTATTTTCTAAAGTTGCTAAAAAAAATGTGGAAATTATCAAACATTTTTGTTTAAACTACGTATATTTAGATGAAAACTTGAAATATTATTTTGGCCTTGATTTTATAAATCTTTAATGAACACGTTAAGTCAGTTTGATTATAATAATAGCAAGTATTATTAGATTTAAAATTGAGAATTGTTTTATCTGGATCAATTGATTCATTATGGGTTAAAGTCTAAATCAGCAACTGAAAAACTGATTTTAAGAGACATAAGTTAAAAAAAATACAAATGTAGATGTTATGAAATTAATACCTGTAGATACAAGCAAATGATGTTTAACACCTAATTAAAGGCAATGCTACCCTTCTTCCTCTCTTCTTTAAACTGAGGCAGTAGTTCTCTTCGTTTCATGTGAAGTTTTTCAGTAAACTCTTCATTAATAAAGGTGTTTGTGCCTTTTGAGGGATTTGGGTTTTTAATATCTCCCGTTTGTCCTTTATAACGAAGCAGTTCAATCCCAATAGACCTGCGTCTTCCAGACTGATCATATATTTTCCCGCCCGATGTGCTCTATCAAATTTAATAAGTTTTGGGTCTATTTTACAGATTTTCACAAAGTACTTTCTTCACCCTGGACTCAGTTTCACACCCCACTTAAGATTTTTCATCAGGAACTCTGTTAATAATCTGTTTTTTTTCTTCTTGATAGATTGTCCATATTATCCAGTTTTGCTGTGAGGTTGCTAATGGAGGCTTGATAAACAGCAAGGTTGTCAAAAATAGCTTGAAGTTTATCACCTTGGTTGACAACTATAGCTTTCAGATCATCCAAGTCTGCTTGAGAAAACTGGATGCTTCATTTTAAGTCCTCAACATCTTTAGACAGGCTTAGGACATATTTCACTAAGTTGTCCATGCAAGCAAACATGAAGTCATCAAACACTTGGACACATGATCTGTAGTTCTTCTCTTGTTCTTCAATTAGATCTTTATAAAATGTTTTTGTTGTTATTCAAGCAATTTATAGACTCTTGGCAGTGTTACATAGTCATCTTCACTTTTTCTTGGCATTACAGTGATGTTTGACGCCCAGTGGGGGATCAGAAAGAGGAACAAATGCAGTAGGCCGAGGTTTCAATTGGTCAAATATCACAAAATGTACTAACCATCCACTCTTCTGTGTTTCACTATTAAAAAATTGGAGTATTGAATAAAATTATTATTAAGTACTATAACAAATATTATGATAAATAATTAAACCAAAAATGTAAAATTACAATAAAAAGGGATATTCACTGGCTCTTGTCAATATACATGTTGCTGCTAGCCAGGAAACATCTCTACTGTACTACAGGGTCAACTCAAGGCTGCGTACTGTACCCTCAACCCTGTGACAGATGACTTAGTTCAATGGCGTGAGCAGACCCGGCATGGGTGGGCATTGGGGGGCCATGTCCCCCCGCTGAGCCGGCCGAGCCCCCCTCCCACTAGAAGCTGTTTTCTTTGTTTTTTTACCTCGGAGTGGCCATCGTTCTATAGGTACTATCTTTGATTTGTCAATCATTCGATTCAACCAATCAAATCAACGACTGAAGGCAACATGCCAGCCAATTACAGCTGGAGAGGGGCGGGTCGCTGGGTCAGACATTCAAGGAGCAGAACCAAGCAGGAAAACTGCCAAACTGAAGAAACTTGGGTTACTTGCAGTGCAGGCAGAAGGGAAGTCTGCTTTGTTCTGCTCCATGTGCTCCCTAGCTGCTGTAATTACAGAACCTCTTCTAGTATGGATTTTTACTTCAGCCCGTGTTCAGCCTGACACCAGCGCTCATGTTTAGCAGCGTGTAACTTATGCTTGACTTTTGAGTCCAGACACAGTGCTACAGGTTACCATATCTCACTGTTAGTTTCCAGCATAAAACCTGCTCAACTTAAAAGAAAAAAACAAGCCCAAATCTCAAACTCTCTCATGTTAAAGGCATACTATGCAACATTTTTCAGTTAATTAATGTGTTCCATACCGTTTTGGATGATTATATGAGTCATTTCAGGTCGAACAAAGGTTTTCTCGACCGCACTGGGGGTCTGTGGGGGAAATACCGTACTTGCAATTGCAAGAGCTCACGGCCCGCACACACAGAAGTCTCGCTTTACGGCGAGAACTCCATGTGTTTTTGCCCTGCCATTCACTATATGCAGGCGCGAAAGCAACAACAAAGAACCGCGTGTTAACGTCAAATAAACATGCAAGCATATCGAGTTTTATTATTATTATTATTATTATTATTTTTATTTTTTTTTTTTATGTCGCCAACATAAAAAAAAAAAAATAATAATAATAATAATATAATAATAATAAAACTGGCGAGGCGGCCGCGGCCGCGGCTTGGCGAGGCGGCGGCGGTAGCCGCCTCGCCAAAATAGCGCTGCGGGAAGCCTGATGTTCAAACCTTCACTGTGTTTAGTCATTGTTTGTACTGCCGTTTTTTCCACTTTTCGTTGCATTCGCCTGTCTGCTAAGCTCAAAACAACCGCGCCTGGGTTGACGGGGAAATCAGAACAGCTGAGCATCTTTACAACAGTGCACTTTTACTCTCGCCCTCTGGGGGGAGCCTCGCTGGAAAATCAACCCCGGTTGCATAGTATACCTTTAAAAGCACAGAACTATTAAACACATAAGAACATGCCATTAGCACACAACTGCGCTGAAGCAAAGAAAAAACTTCCCGCATACAGGCTCCGCACAAAATATACAATCAGACAACCAAATAACACACAAGAGCACTTCAACAATCATGATACATCAACTGGGAAAAAACAACAACTTATCAATAGCTTCCCAGCATGGGTTGTAAATCATGAGTTGTTTACAAGCATATTGCTTCTGCCAATACAACCTTTTTCAGTCTGTTTTTTTATTATGTTACAAGGATATACTGTATATTGTCATTTATTGTACACTTGTGTGTCTGAAATAAATAAATTCAATTCAATAAATCTACCTTAACATAGACTTAATTTCTCTTACATAGTATAGCTAAATCAAACATTTCTTTCATACACCCATGAATTTATTTTTAAGTTGATCAGTAAAACTCAACTCCTCTTGGGGCGTTCGATGATGTCAGATTTGACTCAAAAAATAAATTGACTAGTAAAATGAGTTTAAGGAAATGGCATTTTATTAAAATGGTTTTAGTTTTCTGCCAGACATTGACAACTACTTTGTTATATTTTGTTAGTAATTATTTCTAAAAGGTCAGCAAATGTTGTGAAAAGCTTCCCCGATTTATTTTTACAACCTGCCCATAATCTATTTTTGTTCCAGCTCAATGTGTTCAAAAGAAGCCTAATTGGGTGGAAACCTGCCTAATTTGGCAACGCTGACTACACTGTTGCTTTTTGTTTGTTTGTTTGTTTAGATTTTGGGATTTTATTGAGAATTTCTTTCTCAATGCTGTAGGAATAGTCACAGAGCCATTATTCAGCCTGAAGCTTATAAAACGTTTTTTGAAAAAGTGTGCCCCCCTGAAAAAAATGGTATGCCCTCCCTGAAATTTGTTTCTGCAGCTAGATCTGGGCATGAGAAGTCTGACCTCCAACTTAACACTGTTAACACCAAATATCCAATCTCTGATTTTAGGAGGATACTTTACATGCACAAAATCACTTAAATGAAATGTCAAACTATTGAGAGGGTACAGGGTCTTACAAATATCTTGGAACTATTTTAGATGAAAACTAAAATTTAAAGTTAGCTGACAGTGTGCAAAAAGGCCTTTCAGCATATTTTGTGCTGAAGGATACTCTGGTATTTTGATACTGACCAATTTGTGAGGACTATGCTTTATCATGCTTTCACTGAAGGTTTTGCAACCTTGAAGGAGAGGCGTTCCATTCAGCAGATGGTTATACAATCGTCTAGACTGATTGGAGAGTCCCAACAATCACTTGCATCCTTGAACATCAGGCAGGTACAGTGGAAAGCCTCTTCTGTTTTAAAATATGACTTTCATCCCATTCACAGGGGGTTTCTTCCCTCTGGATGGAGATTATTAGTATCCAAATGTAGAACAAGACGTTTTAAGAACAGCTATGCTCCTGTTGCTGTTACTGAATAGAAACAGGCTGAAAGGACACCTCAATGGATTTCAATGGATATATTATAAGATGAAAAATTCCTTTATGTCCCACAATGGGGAAATTCAAGTGACGGTGACAAAGAAACAGCCAGAGTTACACACAAGTTAGTCTAATCGAAAGTTTGACTAGTAATATATTTTTATTTAAGTTTTACTCTCTCTTTGTGTGTACTGCTGTTATTTGATTTATGGAGCCTGTAACACTGAGCATTTTGAACACCACTACATGCAGATGGTTCTGGTTGTGTTGATGTTTTTCACAGTGTGTGTGTGTGTGTGTGTGTGTGTGTGTGTGTGTGTGTGTGTGTGTGTGTGTGTTTGTTCCTACATCAGAGTGAGGACCATCACTGGTTTTTAACCAACAAAGTGAGGTCATTTTTGGGAAGTGAGGACATTTTCCTCGTCCTCTCTTTGTTTGATATAGTAATGAGCTCTACAAGCCATATAGCTGTTACGCTGTCTTTTTTATGAAGGTCCTCATTTTTAATGAGAAATTGAGTTTGAACGATTGATGATCTACTCACTAGGTCCCTCTACTGTATAGTTATGCAACTGCACTCAAGTTTCCAACAATCTGGTTCTCTATTGCTCCCCCTATAGGCGTTCTTTTGGCAGTGCACCCAAATTGGACACCTTTTACCAGATTGAATGCCTTTTTCAGTCATTAGATCAGTTTATTATTTTATATATGGGCAGTAATATTTTTATAGTATAGGCAAAACATAGATTGAATAAGTATAAACCCAATGTGTATTTTTCTGCTGTGTGCATAAATAAAAATAGTTATATGTCTTCAGTCTTATTCAATGCCCAGACAGAGAACATGATATTCAAGCAAGACATGATGTTGCAAATTATTGTAATATAATCAAACAAAAACGTGTAGATGACAGAAGAGTCCTGGAGGAGACAGACAGACTGCTCACAACGGGGATGATGAGCTTAACAGGCTAGTGACAGGCTGAAAGCATAGCTCAGCTCCATAAGGCTGCTGAACTCTCTGGAAGACCGTTGAGCAGGAACAAACTGCGTAATTTTAAATCTTGTACTGAGAAACGTTAAGAACAGGGTTTTATTCCGCATTACCAGGAGATGCTACACTGTGAGATTAATCAAAATCCTCCACTGAAAAGTGCCTCAAAAAGGGGAAAAACCTCAAAGGTCACAAAAGGTCAGCAGTCAGATTGGCCTCTTTCAGTTACTTAGCCTCGCCAAATTTGGGCCAAAACTGAACCTTTGACCAAAAAGGAATCTACTGCCATTTTCTATAGGTTAGTGACGCTATGGTGCCCGGGTGGGTTATTTATGAGCCTCCAACCAGGTCCTGGCAAGTTCAGGGGCCAGACGGCAGATGTGTCTCTCTGACATTGATGGAACTCCTATTCAACCTTCTGTGCATGTGCCTATGGTTCACTTGCTGGACCTCACTCAGCCCCATAAAAAAATAGCTTTTAAGCTTTTGATGAACGAGAGTCTTTGCTTCTAGCTTATGCCTAATAGAAAACCTCAAAGGCCTCAGTTGTCATGATGAGGTTGAGTTCTGGCACTTGCCAACAGGTTATGGAGAAAGGAGTGGTCTCGTTATAATTGTCTAATCAGGCTTTTCACAACTGTAACACGCACATCCAGATCAGATATTCCTTGCCTTAGCAGCAGGGTCAAACACACTCCCATTTCTGGTGTGTCAGTGTGTTACAACCCAACTTGTCTAGGGGGGAGGGGAAGTAACATTTAGAGCCAACACAAAAGAGATTATGAAAAAACATAACAATTTATTGTTAAGTTGGCTATAGGAAAAAAAATGATGGAAACAATAAGTACACTACGGAAAAAAAAGGACAGGACGTGATCTAATAACAAAAGAAACCCAAAAATGAGTTAAGGCCACAATAACTAATGTATTGATGCTGGAAACAGCATCAACACTAAAACAAACCAAAAGGCAAATTAGTAACACAACCAAGAATTGAAAGGCTTGAACAGAGTGCCACGGCAAAACACCAAACTAGTGGCACAGCCTACAATAGACAGGTTAACAGAGTGTTACAGCAAAAATAAACACTAACCACCCAGCAGTGAGGCAAGCTGCTCTAGAACACAGCTGGGAGAGCACAGCTTGCGTGGGAGAGCTGAGTTTAAATAAGGAGGGCTCTCCACGGATTGGTGAGGTAATCAGGCGAGTGTCCGATCCAGAAATGAGGATGATAGCAGAAGGAAGTGGCTGAAGATAAACCAGGAAGAGACTTCAGGAGGTCTGCAAGTTTCCACAGTGGCCTCAGCTTTTCCCTCATGACTCCATTCAAAGTTCCTGCTGGTACTAGTTTATGCCCTATTTCAAATGGCCTTGGGGACTGTTATGCCAGAAAGCTGTTTGAATATGATTATTATTATTAATTATAATTTGGTATTATAATTTTAATAATACGTCATTCAAACTCAAATGGTAGCTATAACAAAATATTGTTCAAATGGTGGTGATACCAGGGCTATAAGCTTGTAATGATTTATACCACTAATGCATTTATTAATTAGCTGTTATGAACTCATTTATTTGGAACAGGAGGTCTGATCGGTTTCTGGCCGATGAGATTTATCCAGCAGCGTTGATAACTCAAATTATAGCTGCAATTAGAGTTTAAACCCTTACTCCTTTATCACCTCTCCAATGATAATGTCTCTGTATTAGTGTCGGATGTTAACTCAAAAAGAGATAAGTCTACAACCTCTCTACAACCTTGCGTGATACGTAAGGAGGAGGTCCTAATAACATCTCTAGCGCTTACGCTGATGTGGGGTGGTACCTTAGCTAGGGAGGCGGTCCTGAATGAGGATTTGAAAGACGGAGCGCGGACTGAGAATTCCAACAAAAAGATTCAACTGATAAGAGGACAGGAAAAGAGAGGAAAGGAAAATTGGAGAAATCGGCTCTCGGCGGAGCCACTTATAAGAACCACAAACCAAAATACAGCCAAAATCACTTACAAAATGCATGCACATACATCAGGAATATTCAGCAGTTAAACAAACTCCATCTTGTAGTAATTAAGCATTAAACTAAATCCTAATAATTCTGCTCAGGCACAATTAGATCACCTTATGGGTGAAAAGAAAAATAAAATAAAAAAGGGGGACTCTTTCTTTACTCTGACATTGCCTCGGCAGGTGTCCTGGAGCGCTTCGAGTCCGCGAATCTGGTTCAGCTTTGGCGGGCCGGTGTGTCGGACAGCGGGGAATGGAGGAGAAATCCCTTCGTCTCTCTGGGCTTTTCAGATGCTTTGTTCGACCAAAACGAAAGCGTAGTCCATTTTACGATCACCAGGAGATAACGGCTCTCAGTCTTTGATCGAAGTGGGTTCAGAAGTACTTTTAAAATTGACCTCCTGCATCGGCAGTGCAGGGATGAAGTTGCTTTGAAAATCCTCGGTCCAGCAAGAAAATTGGGATTGTGCCAGACTGTGTCTTCCCAGTCTGGCGGGGTGACAAGTAAGAAGGCAGAATGCAGCGTGCGGCTGCATTATAAACCTTTCCATAGTAACGCTAGAGTCACATTATTCACTAAAGCCACTTCTGTAAAAACCTAGAACTCTTGATGCTATGGCCATTGATAAAAACACCCTTAACTTTTTTTTTTTTTTTTTAAGATGCCGAACTGTCAAGCAACATCAATTTGGACTCTGCATATTAACCACCAGTGAGTGATTCATCAAATTCAGACTCTGAGTGCCAACCACCAGCCAGCGATTCATTACGTGATGTAGACATGATCTTGGACCCTACACCATCCATCCAGCAGGCAAACCAAAAAGCTAAACACAAACATCCAGTGACATTAAAAAAACAAGCCAGAAAACGACAACCACTAGTGAGTGATTCACCAAATTCAGACTCTGAGTACAAACCACCAGCCAGCGATTCATCCAGTGATAAAGACATGATCTTGGACCCTACACCATCCATTTCAGCAGCCAAACCAAAAAGCTAAACACAAACATCCAGTGACATTAAAAAAAACAAGCCAGAAAACGACAAACATATGAAACAACAGTTAAGGCAACCAAAGGCAGCGATGGAGGACAAACATGGGACAAAGTCCATTATTGTTTCTATTGCAAAAAGGCTAATTCAAAAATTGCACGACATCTGGAGCAGAAACATTAGAGTGAGTCTGATGTAGCTTATGCTTTCAGCTTTCCAACTGGCTCCAAAAGGAGGAAGATGCTGTTGGAATCCCTTCGCAATAAGGGTGACTGGGAACAAAACAAAAAGGTTTTGGAAGTAGGGGATGGTGAAATTGTAACATGGAAACGGCCTTCAAAGAAGGGAAAGGTAAAAGATTACTTGCCCTGCCAACACTGTTTTGCGATGCTCAAGCAATCAGAGCTTTGGTGACATGAGAAGATTTGCAGGAACTGCAGTGAAGAGCAGAATAGTAAGTAAAAAAGAATGCAAAAATCTTCCTCCCATCTGCTTCCAATCTGCCAGTCAACTGAGGGATTACACAACCTAATCCATAATATGAGGCAGGACGAGGTGACTTCACAGATCAGAACTGATGAAATGATCATTAATTATGGCAATTCATTATATAAAAAAAAAAGGATGTGAGCAATCCCGACACACGTATATTGCTCAGAAGATGTGAGAACTTGGCAGCTTTGTATTGGCTGCTAGAGACCTTGATAAGACTGCTCATGGTCTTAAAGATCTGTGTGACCCAACCAAATTTGATTTGGTAAAAGCTGCAAGAGTTTCTGAATACACATCATGCACAAAAGAGTATGGTAAGCCATCTACCGCAGTCAAAATAATATTTTCTTTGAAGGCGGCTACTGAAGCTTGGAATGGACACTTCTTGATGACATCAGATGTCTTGAGGGAAAAGAAGGCAAAAAAATTTAAGACGCAGCTTGAAACCAGTTGGTCAAGCTATGTTTCAGTAAATGCCCACAGTACCTTGGAACAAAGAAAGTGGAACTAAGAAGACTGTGTCCCTCTGACAGAGGATGTTATTGTGCTGCAAAATTATTTGCAACAAGTAGAGGAAGAGGCAAAGGAGGCACCGAAGAAGCATCCAACATCTACAGCGTACAAACTATTGAGTGAATGCCTTCTTGCACAAGTCATTGTGTTTAACAAGAAGCGTGAAGGAGAAGCGTCACACTTGACCATGGAAACGTATACATGAAAGCAGACACTGGCCCAGTAAACAAGGACATTTATGAGACTCTCTCACCAGTTGAACAACAAATAAGTCATAAGCTAACTCGTGTGGTTACTCGTGGAAAGAGGGGAAGAAAAGTGCCTATTCTCCTCACAGAGAGCACAAAGACATCTATTGATTTCCTAATTGAGATGCGAAGTGAGGTTGGCGTTCTTGATGAAAATCCATATGTGTTTGCAAGGATTGGGACAACCAACGTCTGTGGCTGTGACTGTTTGAGGAAGTTTGCTGAAGATAGTAAAGCTTGCAATCCAGAACTACTTCGCTCAACAAAACCAAGAAAACATGTTGCTACTATGTGTCAACTTCTTGACCCTAACAACCAAGAACTAGAACAACTGGCTTGTTTCATGGGACATGACATACGAGTGCATTGTGATTATTATCGCCAAACTAATAAGACCTTTCAAGTTGCCAAAATTGGGAAACTTCTGTTTGTGTTGGAGAGTGGTGCTGGGGCCCTTAAAGGAAAAGATTTCAAGACTCTGGACTCTGTAGTCTTGGGTAAGTATTTTTCTTATTTTAACTTCTTTAAATTGTGACATTTTGACACCATGATAGTGTGGGTTCAGTTGGACAAGGCATACTTAAACTTTTTAGCTTAAAGATATAGTGGACAGTATTAATTTTTTTGGCTACAAGTGCTGGAGTGGATCGTCATATTCATTTGTCATCCCACATGCCATTTATTGTAATGTGCTCACGTAATGCCAATGTTTATGCAAGTTCTTTAGTATCCTCTTGCTCTGCATGTTTGTTGTTCACTGCTCTCACCGTATCTTTTGAAAAATGGCTGAGGGTCACAAGAAGCAAACAGTCAAATTTATGACGAGGAACGGCTCATAAGAAAGAAATTAGATCAAGTGTATTTGGGAGATTCTTTCTCACAATGCCCTGTGAGAAGCATAAGAGCAGTTAGGATTGTATAACACCACATGGGTAAACCTGGACGTTTCTTACCTGTTTCTGGACAAATCCACTATATCTTTAATTTTGTCATGTATTTTTTTTTATATTAAAGCACTCTATTGATTTTTAACACTTACCTAATGTGAGGATACTTCCCCAGAACTCTAAAGTTTACACTGTTTTACTCAAACCAAATAGTTCTGGTGTGAAAACTCCCTTTCTTTGAGAAATAATGCAATCTGAGTTTAACATGAATGCATAATTCTTAACAATTTTCTTTTTTAAAGCTCAAGAATGTAACTCATCAAAGATTGCACGACTCAAAAAGAAGTCAGCCACTGTGAATCTACTTGTTGATGGTGGATAAGCAGTTTTGCACAAATTGTCCTAATGTTGACAATGTTGTTTACATTTTTTTCCATTCCAAAATTTTGACCTCTGCAAACTTTGATTCCAAAAATATCTTGATTCCATGTAAATATCAAACTGCTTAAAAATAGTGCTAAATTACCTTTAAAGTGTTTAACTATTATAGTTGGTAAACAATAAAACAAGCTCAGTTAAATTAATTTATCAAAAATGGTTTACTATGAGAAAAGCCAGCAGATTGCATATAGTAATTAGCTGCAGCATTCACTTGTACTAAGCAAGCATATAGCAATAGTGGAGAGGAACCCCCTCTTTAAATGCAAGAAACCACTATCAGAACCAGTGAGAACAGCCATCTACTAGGACTGAATGTGGGATTTGGAGGACAAAAATGCATATGAAATGACAGCAACATTAATTCAAGAGTACTTTCTATCCTGAAGACAGGTAAAAACTTAATGGTCAGTGTGTGGCTTTTTCTAGGAGATCTGCTGTAGGACATAAGACAGCATTTAGTTTGAATAGAAGCTAAGCCACAAGCAATGCTTATGAAAGAGTAGCCTGACCAGGCAGACTGACACTGTGTATAACTCTGGTGAGGAGCTGGTCGAGTATGATTTCAAAGCTGGGACTGACGGGGTCAATGTCAACAGATTAGAACCAATCAGATAACTTCAGATGTGATGTAAAAAACTCCAAGCGATTCATTTCTTTTTTTTTTTTCCATTTGTAGTGAATGAAACTTCACGTGATCGAGCAAACTCTCTAGTAAACTTCTTTTTTTTTGCTGATTTTGTCTCTAGAGTATAAATGTAACATAAATGTTGTACTCACATGTACTGTCTTAATCTTCCAAGGCATCAAGCAACAAATAGGTAGTGTAGAAAACAAAAAATACAGCAGTCTAACGCACGGAGCTCAAGCCTCAGCAGCATCATTGGGGGCATATAGTTGCCTTGAATAACAAAAAGAAAACACTGTAGTATAGCATATGGTAAACTAGTTTAGTGGCATCATTCGTAGAAGGAATGTACTTGTATTTTCATCCAAACTGATATTAGCCTATTACCATATTGTAAATTTGTGATCTCAATTTATTTTTAGCATGTAGTGAGTTACACAGTAATGTGCCCATTCCTCATAATATTGGACAGTAGTAAGAGGAAAAAGTTTTTTTTGTCCTCCAGCTGCCTAAGCCTATACCAACATAACTACAGAGATGGCTCAGGCTAACCTAAGCCACTCAAACTAAAAGTTTTGTCAAAAAGGAAACTTGTAAGCTTGGTCTTAAAAAGAAGACACGCAGACTAAAACTGGGAGTTGGTTCCACAGGAGAGGAGCCTGATGACTAAAATATCTCACTCTTAGATTATCAATGCAGCCCTAATCGTTATCAGGATACCACCTAGACAACAAACAGTTAAATGAAAACATGCATAGTTTAAGTAAATATTTCTGAGAATTACATTTTTCTCTTCATTCTTAATGAAAAACGTTAAGATTTTAATATTGCATCAGACCAAAAAAGAAACATTTTAATAAAGAAATGTTGGCTTAATGAAAAGTATATTTTATACCTGCTAAAAGGCTATTTTCAAAATGTCTTTATTTAACAAACCTTATGATTGCATATTCATATTTCAGTAAAATTAGAATATATCAAGATGTAAGTCATATCTTCAAGCTCCACCTGTAGATTTGTATAATGTCAGAGGTCTTTACTGGTTCAGTGGCTAAGAAAGTAAGCCTTCCCACAGAGGTGTCTTCTTTGAAAGGGTTCTTGAGTTTTAAAAATGCATCCATTTTGGCTGAGTGGTACTTAAACAAGCATCCCTCACGACCACCGACAGGGATAAAGCATGTAGGAGAATGGATGGCTTGATGATACTTAAACAGCTATAGTGGTTGTCTTAACATGTGGTTAAAATGTGTTTGCAACGGAAAATTGTCTTATTGTAAGAACTTTTAACCCTGTTTTATGCTCAATACTTCAAAACAATTTTGAAAATGATCAAGTAGTTTCTTTTTACCAATTTATTTCCAATATTAGGTGGAGATCAGCCTACCCTGGTCAGCACAAAGGTGTCAAATAAAAGGCAGTCAAAGATGGAAACCACAACACTTGATAGTGGCATTGAGATACGTTCTGTTGGAGGTAACTTTAGGCACTGGCATGAATTTGACGGTAAGCTGCCAGAAGTTCTGCAGCAGTTAGAGATTACATTTGGGAAAGGGGAAGGGAAATCAATAAATAAAAAGAAAGAAACAAAAATGTGGCTATAAATATGGGATGAAGATGAGAAAGGAAGAAGATTATATATGATTCAAAAATCTGTAATAATTAAAAATTATGGAGAAAGAAGCAGAAGGGAAGAGATCATTTTTACTAGATTAAGAACTGGACACATATCTGAATGAGTTTTTTTTATATACTAGGGAAGAGAAATAATGATATATGTGAGGGTTGTGGAGGAAAAGAAAATGTGGATCATGTTCTGATGAAATGCATTAAATATGCAACGGAAAGAGAGAGGATGAGGAAAGCAATTATGGAAAATGGGAGAGAATGGAGTATTAAATGAATATTAGGGCGAGATGGGGATAGAGAGGAAAATATGGTAATTAATAAAGCATTGTTTTTATTTTTACATAACACAAAATTAAAAAAATAGAATATAGTAGGTGGAACCATAGAGCTACACACTTGTTACGTCCCCAAAGTCTGGGGGTTCAGGGGCATTAACATAAAAATGGGTCCAGAGAAAGTAGTATAAGAAAAAGGAGTTTTATTACAAAAAAGAAGGGGTTTTAACAAACACAAAACAATACAACCCAGTTTAACACAAAAGGTCTGATAATCTTAACAGTGCTTAGAGTAAAGTAAATTACTAAGGGTTTAACCAAACTAGGAAGCACAACTAATTCAAAGGAGTCCAAAACAATCCAAATCAAAAGACAACAGGGAGCACCAAATCAAAAGACAACAGGGAGCACCAAACCCCCCCACTAGCTTAGAGCTAGCAAACACAAACAGTCAGACTGCTTCAGCAGAGCACACAAAAGTTCCAAGAGGTCTGCAAAACAGTAGCAAACAAAAGGTTGGGGAACAGCTTTACAAAACCTCTTCCTACTAGCTGTCCCCCTGAAGGAATGATTTCCAGGCCTATTATACAGTTCAGGTGGGCCTCATCAGAGTCTGATTGGTTTTGCTGGTCCAATGGAGTGGCTGCTCTCCTGCAGCCTCCAGGCAGCCAATCAGCAAAGGTTTTCTTGCACAGCTAAACCTGCATGACAAAACAAAGGAGCCTGCACAGCCTCAAGAGACCAGGGGCCGTAACACACTCATGTGCAGTAGGTGGCGGTATGCACCTATAAGTTGTTTGCGATCCGCCAATAAAAGGAAAAGAAGAAGAAGAAGCTAGCAGTTAGTTAGAAGCCACTACCTGATGGCTGGAAACTAGCAGTTAGCAGTCAGCCAATAGATGAAGCCGGTGGCTGGAAACTAGCAGTTAGCTAGAAGCCAATAGGTGAAGCTGATGGCTGGAAAGTAGCAGTTAGCTAGAAGCCAATAGATGAAGCCGGTGGCTGGAAGCTAGCAGTTAGCTAGAAGGAAAAAAAGTGGTGGAAAAAAAGCCTTCAACCTTGCTCAGGCCTCCTGCTCTAGCATTGGTGCTGTACAATATTTGAGATCCTGCCAATTAGACAAATACATTCCAAATTGGCCACAAATGAAAAATAATTTTCTGCCTGAGACTCAGAGGATGTGAAGTTGGAAGTTCCTAGCATGTTTGGATAGCTTTCTAGCTTTAGTAATAGGACACAAAAATTCTTGAATTGCTGTGAAAAACTTGTAAAATACATAGAATTTGACTATACCTATTCTCCATATGGCTTCATGTGGCTCTATCAGGTCCAATCTCCCGCAGTTTCCCCAAAAGATGTAAATAAATTAAAAGGTCCTAATTAGGACCAAGGATGGTTTTTATTGAGACCATAAGGTATCACACACATCCAATGTTCTATCAACATCAGGAAAATGGTGTGTGTATGTGTATGATATACAAATAGTCCCTATAACAACTATCACCCAGGTCCTGATAACAGATTTTTTTTTTTACTTTCCATCACTATACCTTTGTTACCTTTTAAATATATGTTTCTGAAGTCTACGAGCAATGGTTTGGTCCAGGAAGATAGGAAAAAAAACAGAATAATCTCAAGTTTGTGACACAGTTTTGACTGAAGTAGATTAAAGTACAGTCTGTCTGTTCTAGTAAGGTAAAAAAAACAGCTGCTGCAAAACAAAGACTAACCCTAACCCTAACCCTGATTTTCTCCCATACCGGCACTCAGTACGGTCAAAAAACAGCTACTGAAAGACAAAGACTAACCCTAAACTTAACCCTAACCCTAATTTTCTCCCATACCGGCACTCAGTACGGTCAAAAAACAGCTACTGCAAGACAAAGACTAACCCTAACCTTACCCCTACTTTTCTCCCATACCGGCAATCAGTAAGGTCAGAAAACAGCTACTGCAAGACACAGGAGGGGGCTACGTGTTCTCAAGTGGGCTTGTTTCGATCGTCTCGATCCAACATTTCATTTGATACCAAGTTTGTCAGCCTACATTGCTCCTATGCCAAACGGCGGCACAAAACACACTGTTTTCTAGTAGGCCTCAATTTTCTTTGCACGATGTGCAAAGAAAATTGCACATCGTTATGATATGATATAGAGTGGATTATTTTACAAAAAGTACTTGTTATTATTGTTATTATGGTGCACAGTGGATATTGCACATTGAGTACTGCGCACTATTAATATTACCATTTCACATTTCCCAGTCCTTGGACAACGTTTTGTGCGATTTTTGGATGTCAATTTTGCTCTATTCTTTGCAAAAGCTTATCCCTTTTGAAAATGCTACCATTAGTTGGGCAGATGGCAGAAGTTTCAGAAGTTGAGTATCTGGCAGTATTCATGTTTAAAGTAAAGTTTCTATATATATATATATATATATATATATATATATATATATATATATATATATATATATATATATATATATCTTATTGGACCTAACAAGTGCAGTAATAATATAAAGACAAATTTTATTTATTTTTTCAATATTTGAAGTTATGATAAGTTTTTTTTTCTGATTAATGTATGTCATTTTAATGTTCCTAGAGTGTCTAGAAAGCATGGTCCTAAGAAGGTAAGATTATTTTGGTGGAGCTGAATAGGCCACAAATGTGAGAATGTCTCTGCTGGGCCCTCTTCTGAACAGTGTCTATGTGTGAGGAACATCTCAGGTCTCGGGAAAGGATAGTTCCTGTGACCCAGAAGTGATTCACGGTAGACACGGTGTTGTTGAGGATGGTGAGGGGAGGCAATGTAGGGGAAGTTCTCCGGACATCCACCATCATTGTCACTGTCTTGAGCGGGTTAAGTTTCAGTTGGTTATGACTATCAGTCAACCAGCTGATCCACCTCCTGTCTGTATTCAGACTCATTACTGTCCTGGATCACACCAATTACAGTGGTGTCATCCACAAATTTCAGGGCTTTCAGACATGGGTTTGCTGAGTTAGTCATCTATATATAGAGAGGAGAGGGAACAGAACACACCCCTGGGGCACGAGATCCAAGTCAGTGCCATATAATCTACTAGTGTATGTTACTACAGTAATAGAGAACAAACCCACCCAACAGTAATGTCATACATTGTGCAGGCTCTGTATATTTTGATGAATAATTTAAGGGTGAGTCGGGGGGTCTAAATATTAGCAGTATGTAGTTAAATCAATTAAGTCACTCATTCTGCGAAGAAAGAGTTGCCAAACAGGTGTCCCTTATTCAAGGTAACATGCTGTATAGACCAGTTCACGCGTGAGGTCACGAGCTACATCCGCGTTACATCCGGGTCACACTGGTAGGCAAAAACAGTAATGTTTTTGTCTACCAGCGTGACAAAACAGGTGAATTCCAGTGTACTGTTAGTTTATTTTTGGAATCTAAACAATGCTTACCACTTGTTGTGCTCCCGGTTGCACACAGAGGCATTCCAAATCATCGGTTGTACGTTTCTTTCGTTTACCGAAGGACGAAGAAAGATGAAAGAAATGGATAATTTCAATGAAAAGGATGCAGGCAGACAATTCCAGTCGAGTGTGGGAGCCATCATACCACGACAGAATTTGCAGTTTACACTTCATCTTCGGTAAATACAACTTAATTTTGCACTAGTCATTGTTCTACTTAAATAATTATATAAATAAAAAAATTAGGATATATACTTGAGTCAAGACGTAAACGTTCATTTTGTAATAATATATGTACATGTACAATGAATGCAAACCCTCAGGCATGAGTCTGTGAAAAGGATTAATAAGACAAAAACACCAAAATAATCCTTTGTGAACAATGTTTTTTTTTTTAACCTACCGGTGGCGGGTCTTCCTCTTTGCTGAGGCGCTGTCTGTGTCCGACTCCACTTTCATATGTTACACAAACATGTCTGAACATGTCCTGATATGAAATAATTGTAGCTGTCAAGTGATTTCATGGCTTTCATGCTCTCTCATGTGTATTGGCCTGGCGTGTTGTTAAGGTAGCTGTATATGTCGCCGTACAGAACACTTGGCCAGCATTTCACAGAGTCGCTCCATCCCTTCAGGTTTTTGCTGTATGGATCTGGCAATCGGATACCATCAACCATCAACTTACTCTTATAACAATCTTGTGATACGTTTTGTAAAGAACGAAAATATGTCGAGAACTCGTCAGTTTCTTTGTTTGTGTCCTCCATTGTGTTCGCCTTTTGCCTACCAGTCAAGCACGCCTGCGCGAAAAACCCAAATCAAAACAAAAACAATGAACTGGTCTATTTGCTGTTTATAGTTCTTCTCAGGTAAAATTTTTAAAATCAGTCTTTCCAGATATTATGCAGAAAAACATCTCATTATGATTAAAACGCTGTTTGGAGACGAGAAGTGATATAAACAAGTATGACACTGAATTCAAGCGACACTACATAGTAGACCATGATAGTTTGAGCATCCTGCCACAAAGGTGCTTCTCTCACTATGGTGTCAGGTCTATTTAATATATAGTCATAGTTATTGATGAGTTTGAAAACATCATAATGCTCAAATTGGTGGACTATACCTTATGGCAAAGAGGAAAGGCTTTTGAACAAGACAAAATAAACTGTGTTATGCATCAGCTCTTTTTTTTTGGGCTGACTGGCTTTGTACACTCTCGGTTCTGCTCCATTCTGCTAATTAGTGAAGCAGCTACACCTGTGATGACCCTAATAACCTGCACAGCTTTGACCTGTCAACAAACTATATCTACCTGCCTCCCACAGCCAGTATCTGCCAAACTGTGTTCAAGCCTTCAGTGAGTTGCTATCCAGCTTAGCGTGTGTGTGTACCCTGTCCCCTGAGTGGGAAATACTAATGTCATTAGGAAAAAGAGAGATGCGTTCTGGATTTTTTACCTTAAGAGTTTAGCTCCTACTGGTATGAATCAGAATATGTCCATTAATGAGTTTCTGTGATTGACCCATTGTTATTTTTATGGTTTTATATATTTTTTTTAATTATATTAATTGGATATTTATATTGTCAATGGTGTTTTTATTTAAAATGTTGCCTATTGTTTTTATGGAGTAACAGTTTTTTTATACTGTTACTTCTGGTGATTTTGTGGTTGTGATATATGGATCTTATGTTTGTATTTTTGTGGAAGTGTGGGATTATATGCTCTATATTAAAATTGAAGTGTTTTGAGCAAGAGCCATCCCCCTGTATGCTGATTGGTCAGTCTATGTAAGTGTGAATAAGTGCTTGGTTTATTTAAATTTTTTCTGAATTGTACTTCTTTAAAGACAACTGATGTGATTTTTAAAGACCCTGAATACGGCCAAAAGCCGAAACGCGTTGGTCTGTCAATAAAGTCTGCTCCCGAAACTTCAAGTGTTGCTGAAGTTTTCTTTGACCTGTCCCCTGACCAGTTTTTCTTCATTTTGGATTCCCTGTTTCCCTTGCTGGATACCTGATTGGCACTCTAACTCTGGACACGGCCTTGGACTGTTTTCTCGAACACATTTTCTGCCCTGTCCTCTAGATCTGCTAGTTTGCTCCCTGCCTTTCTGTACATTGCCCCAGTTTGTCTCTTGGACCTGCGCGCTGTCTCCTGCCTGTTCAACCATCATCTCCTCCAAAAAGCACCCTGCTGTCAGTTTATTTTCTTAAAGGCATACTATGCAACATTTTTCAGTTAATTAATGTGTTCCATACCGTTTTGGATGATTAAATGAGTCATTTCAGGTCGAACAAAGGTTTTCTCGGCCGCCCTGGTGGTCTGTGGGGGAAATACCGTACTTGCAATTGCAGGAGCCCTCGGCCCGCACCCACAGGCTCAGAAGTCTCGTGCAAGACCGCGAGAGTCGGTCTTGCTTTACGGCGAGAACTCCATGTGTTTTTGCCCTGCCATTTACTATATGCACGTGCGAAAGCAACAACAAAGAACGGCGTGTTAACGTCAAATAAACATGCAAGCATATCGAGTTTTTTATTATTATTATTATTATTTATTTATTTTTTTTTTTTTTATGTTGGTGAGGCAGTAGCGTGAGTTTGGCGAGGCAGCCGCCTCGCCAAGATAGCGCTGTGGGAAACCCTGATGTTCATACTCTCACTGTGTTAGTCATTGTTTGTACTGCCGTTTTTTTGACTATTCGTTGCGTTCACCTGTCTGATAAGCTCAAAACAACCGCGCCTGGCTTGACGGAGAAACCAGAACAGCTGAGCATCTTTATGACAGTGCACTTTTACTTTCGCCCTCTGGGGGGAGCCTCGCTGGAAAATCAACCCCGGTTGCATAGTATACCTTTAAATAAATAAATATTTTAAGCACAACTTTCTCTGTCTGATATATTGGGTTCTCTAATTTAGTGAAGCATTGCACTCTAACACTGGAAGGTCTATTTGGATGCCTTAAAGTACAAAATGTCCCCCGAGCACTGTTAACAAATATATTCAGACATCATCCTGAAATATGCATGATCAGTGATGGAAGCATACCATTGTGGTAAATTTGGTGATATGGTGTTAAAGCAACAACCTCTTTCCTTTTGACATCAGTAAAACTATGGGGACGATTCTGGACAAGAGGACAGCTAAGGAAAAATACTACAGTTTACTCATCAGAGGGCTAAAGAACGGTCTCAGAGTTAAAAAAAAATGAAGGTTGACCTCAATCAAAACCTCCTAACCATAGTCTCCAAAGGCATCATCCAGAGTACTGAGGCATTACCATCAGAGACCATTTTGAGAGTGATTGGAAACTCAGAGAGAATTGTTGAGGAATAACAGCGGTTAGAGCACTGAGCAATCACAGTTGCATGGCAAAAAAACGTTTTCCTTGAGGTGCAGGTACTTAGCCTTGTTCAGAGTGAGATTTATTCAGGTAGAGTGACACAGATTTTTTAACATGGCATTTGTACATTCACAGGCTATCAGTTTGGTTTAATTTAAAATAATCTTACTGTAACGTACGGGAAAATCAGATCCAAGATTCGACACAGACATGTCAGTGGAATGCAACAGACTTTATTCTAAAAAGGTAAATAAGTGCGCTGCTGGTAATGCACAGCTCACTCTTGGGCTGGGAACCTCCTGTGACAGAGACAACAGGTTAGTGATCAGCTCTGGGGAAAAACGGTTGAGAGAGAGATAGTGAGAGTGAGAGTGAGTGTGAGTGTGAGGCTGAATCACTAACCTGTTACTGGGCTTCCTCAGTTGGAAGCCCAGTAACAGCTGCGGACTGGACCCGTGGGAGCGGGAGCCGTTGAACGGCAAGTGGGCTGACGATCCGCTGGGGACTTTACTGCCGTGATCCAGACACGGTCCGGGTGTGACGTCCAGAACACGGAGTCCACACAGCGATTCCAAAAATGGGGGCAATCCGGAAAGCGGGTCCAGGTTCAATCCAAGGTCCAATAACTTGCGGGTACAGAGGTACAAAGGGGTTAGGCAGGCTCGGTAACTCACAGACAGAACGGGGTTTCGGGCTCACGGGCAGGCTATCCACAACAGACAGATACAGGGTACAGGAAAGGCTAGAAAGTACTTGAGGGTTGGCTTGAGACGATCAGGCACTGGTGGCTGGTTTGACGGTGGGTCATAAGGAGGTAGAACCAGGTGAAGGATGATTGCAGGCGGGGTGGAGCTGAACAGGTGTGCTAAGTGAGGGATAAAACCGACCCCAGTGCCAGGATCATCACGCTTACAATCATCTTGGTAAGCTAGTACCATTAGTTTGGGTAAATGCTTGAAAACTATTTTACTGTAGCACAAATGCTTAGATGAAATTATTTGTGTTTAAGTTTAAGTGAAAAATGATAAATTAAGGATGTTCTCATTTTATCTCAAGTATCTTCTTGACATTACTAAATCCTCATTATTGGATTTGCTGACTCCACTCAACACCAGAGAGTCGCCTTACAATCTAGGTTTTCATGTCAGTAGCACATTCAAAGCCAAAAGCAGAAGTTGTCAACTCAGTTCAGACTTAATTTCGATCAAGGGAAATTTGGTTTACATTTGTGGTTAATAAAACTTAAAAACACAATGCACAAGACAACACTAAATATGTATAATACAAACAACCTAAACGTTCTAGCCACAAACAGCATCAGTTATATCAAACAATATTATTTGGGGATTCCTAAATGCAGTGTAGGATTCGGCCATTGACTGTGTGTATCTGTTGTGCTTGAAATAAAAAAAATATTCATGTTACTTAGGGTATTTGTTGGGCAAATTTGGGTTGTAAAAATAAGATATTTAACTGAGACATCTAAATACTTCTAAATAACTCGAAAAAATATTAATGTTGATTCTTAATTGAGTCCGATGTAGCCCAGTTCCCTTCAATTTTTAGAGCTCAACTGGTGAAATAAGCTCCTTTTGGGAGTTTAGGGCTTGCTGTTTTTGCCTGTAATGAGGCCTCTGTCAAGATAAGGAAAAAAACAGAGATGTTGCCTTGTTGCTTCTGTCAACTCAGCCTCAAACCTCAGATAACTGAGTAAGTTTTAGCTGAAAAGGCAAACAAGTCAATATTTGAACTGGAACTGTCAGGTGCTTGTTGAGAGTGTACTACCAACAGAAGGAAATGGTTTGCACTTTCCCTTTTAAAGAATTTGGGCTATATCATAAAAGCATTACGATATTCTCCCGTAGAAACAACAAGTATGAAGCAGTGAAATATATTTTTATTCCAAATTTGCTGAAAGTGTTTTCAATTTCTGCAGTGATATGCCACTTATAGAAGGGCAGTTGCTGCAAAGTCATAAACCCTGTTGCTATACAAGCATACTTTGCAAGTGCTTTCAGAGTCAGGATGCATTTAATCTCACTTTAAAACCATATCAGTAGTGAGCTCCAACAGATCTTGTAAAGTAAAGCTTTTGCTGAACATACTACTTTCTAAAAACAAGACAGGTATTTATACTTTAGTTTCCTTCTGAGTTCTACACAATAAAGGTGTCTCTTTAAGCATTTATGACATAAGGAAGGACATGGACACAAAAAAGTTACATAGTTAAAAGAAAACAATAAACTATGAAAAAAGGCACATATTATTAAATCAGCCAGGAGAACTTTTAGTTTGGTAGTAAATTACTCAATCAGCTAATTTCAACATTTCCAAGTTCCAGGAGGATGGCACTGAGTGAACAAAAGCCTTCTTGCCCAATTCAGTTCAAGCAAAAGGTACAGAAAGAAGCAGTAAACCATTACTTAAAAACAGTAAAACTTTGCCAGCTTGTGAAATCTTTGCAGCAATTCAAACAGACATTAGTGTGAATCATTCAATTTTAATATTTTGGTCTTGTTGTGCACTTACCTATTTGATTATGAATATTATTAATAACTATGATTGTAACTATGATTGGATATTATAAAATTGATGATATGTTTTTCCAATCAAGGGAAAGCAACAACAAAAATGCTCCCAAATGGTTGTGATTAAGGGGTACCAGCCAAATGGGTTTATTAATTAAGAATTATTAACATTATTTACCATGAAAGATGGATGTCTAGTCAGTTGTATGACCGAATTAGACTTGCCACCAGTAAATGTTACCCTTTAAGTATAATTTTACTTGGAATCACTAACCCCGCGGTTCTCAAAGTGTGTGGCGCGACCCACTGGTGGGGAATTGAGACGTGACAGGTGGGGCGCGCCAAGTTCCGGCGTGTGTGTGTTGTGTGACTATAAATGTAGAACGTGTGAGAGCAAACTGTTCTTATAGCTTTCTGTAGCCGCTTATTAGACCTATCAAACCCACAAAGTAATCATTACTAGCCTACATGCAGTCTAATTAAAAGAACATTAGATATGAGAAAAATTTGACCTGGAACTGAAGTGCCAAAATAATGATTGACGTGACGTCGGCATATTATTTGTAACGGGATAACCTTTCGCGCCCCAGTGTTGCCAACTCAGCGACTTTGTCGCTATATTTCAGACCCCTCCAGCGACTCTTTTTCAAAAAAGCGACTAGCGACAAATCTAGCGAATTTTGGACACTCTTACGTGAAAGCATGTATCGTTCATACTCTTGTCCTCCAGCGGCAGGTGCTGCCGTGGGGCGCCTCCCCCGTCCCAACCCCGTTCTCCCCCTACCGCAGGAGTCCCTCTCAGCGCTTCAGTCAGCGACACAGCGAGTTTACCCTCAGCGTCCAGACTGCAAATAAAGCGCACCTGCGCCGGGATTGATGGCGCATGTTGATCATAAATAACTGAATTTTAAATATTTTATCTTAAATAAATAACGGCGTTTGATTCACACAGCCACATGTTCATGTTTTACCGTGATTTGTAGGCTCCTTGGTGGACCACAAGAGAAAAAAGAAAACGTTAAAAATCTTTTTTTTTTTAAATTGTAACTCCGCCATAGTGTGTCTTTATGGTTCATTTTGCCGGTCTCAAACCCGGGTAAAGGAGGAGGGTTAGTATTGAAATAAATTAAACATTAATAAGAAAAAAATAATAATTATTATTATAATAATAGTAATAATAATAAATAAACATTAATGGACAGAAAAAAAGTAGCTCTATATATTCTGAGTGTCTTTATTCACTTTTTGTCTGTCTCTAACAACGTTATTTCTCCCACAGCGCCAATAACTTACACATCACATCATGTGGCAGATTATGCAAATTAGGCGATGATGTCATTCAGTGACTTCTAGTGACTTTTAGCACAGCCAATAGCTACTTTCCTTACTGAGGAGTTGGCAACACTGTCGCGCTCACATACAGTATCTGTATCTGTATACATCTGTTTCGCGCCATTGGGTCGCAGGCTATTGTGGACAAGATAACATGGATTTTTTTGTGACACGGACCTCAAAACTTGTCGAGTCGGCACCAGCAGAGAGACACCAACCAGACGGGCCTAATAAACCAAAAAGCCAACCAAAAAGAAAATATGATGAAGGGTATCTTGCTCTTGGATTCACGGCAGCGGTGGTGGGGGCAGAGGAGAGACCGATGTGTGTCCTGTGTCTTAAACCGCTAGCAGCAGACAGCATGAGACCCAACAAATTAAGAAGACACCTAGAGACCACACACCCCAGTCACGTCAATAAGCCTCTTGATTTCTTTCAAAGAAAACTGGCAGAATACCGTCAACAGGAGACTCGCATGGTAAAAGCTGCATCAGTAAACAGTAAGGCACAGATGGCTTCATATAGAGTAGCATACAGAATCGCGCAATGCAAAAAACCGCACACAATTGCCGAGCAGCTCGTTCTCCCCGCTGCTCTAGACATGGTGTCAATTATGCTTGACGAGACAAGCGCCGCAAAATTAAAAGCCATCCCCCTGTCCAACGACACAATTGCGAGGCGTATATGCAACATTTCCAGTGATCTTGAAGAGCAACTCATAGAAAAATTAAAAGACAGTCGTTTTGCATTACAAGTGGACGAAGTTACTGACAGCAATAAAGACTGCTTGTTCATTTCGTACGTCCGCTTTGTAAATGGCGAGTCACTGTGCGAGGATTTGCTGTTTTGCAAATACATAAAAAATAGAGCCACAGCCGATGAACTGTTTAAGATCATGGACAATTACTTTAAAGAACACGGCCTTAAATGGGAAAACTGTGTGGGCTTTTGCTCTGATGGCGCACAGACCATGGCAGGTTCAAGAAACGGGCTGCAGGCGCTAATAAAGAGGGTTGCGGCAGATGCGCATTGGACGCACTGTGTCATTCACAGGGAAGCGCTCGCGTCAAGACAGCTCAGCCCTGAACTAAATGAGGTTTTGACAGAAGTTGTGAGCGTGGTAAATTTTATCAAAACCCGACCTCTGAAAGCGCGACTATTCGCCGCACTTTGTGAGGAAATGGGAGCTGATCACACATCTGTGCTGTTTCACAGTGAAGCACGGTGGCTGTCCCGGGGTAAAGTGCTGTCGCGCGTCTTTGAGCTCAGGGCACACATTCGGATCTTTTTGGAAGAGGAGCACATGTATGAGTCTGCAAGCAAGTTCAGTGATGAACAATTTCTGTTGAAACTGGCCTACCTCAGCGATGTGTTTGGCAAGCTGAATGAATTAAATCTTCAGCTTCAAGGCAAAGACAAGCACCTACCTCACCTGGCAGACAAGATCACCGCATTCATCCGAAAGCTTGAGGTATGGGGCAGGCGCCTCGATCAGCAAAACATAGATGTCTTTGAGAACCTGAGTGAAGTTGCTGAAACCACTGAATCTGGAGGCGCCACAGTGATCCCATGTATTAAGCAGCACCTCTCTTCCCTGAGTGGATTGTTTCAAAAATACTTCCCAAACAACAGTGCTCAGTATGCCTGGGTTATGGATCCATTCAATGCAGCAGGTTGGTATTTTGACATTTTATTGAATATTGTACTCATATAATATACATGAATTTATTTCTGTTGTATGCTAACTGGAATGGATTGTTGTCAAACTGATTTCTTTGTGTTTATTATGCAATGAAAAATAGAGTAAGTCTATTTTTTTCTATTCTCTCTGCAGCACCTGCTGATTTTAGGTCTGCTGAGGAGGACCAGTTTATTGACATGACGTCTGACTCCACCCTGAGGCTCAGGTTTAATGCTCAGACTCTTAGTGAATTCTGGTTTGGAGTGGAGAGGGAGTATCCACTCATCGGGCAGAGAGCTGTGTGCATTCTTCTTCCCTTTGCCACATCATATCTCTGTGAGATGGGCTTTTCAGCTGTTGCTTCACTGAAAACAAAATACAGATCTCAGCTGAACATTGAGCATGACTTGAGAGTGGCAGTATCAAGCCTGCAACCCCGTTTTGAGAAACTGTGCAATGCAAAACAGGCTCATTGCAGCCACTAATGCAGGGATAGACCTGTCTTGCCAGATGGATTTTACTTCTTTTCTTTTATTAACATATTGCAGTGTGGCACTTTAATTTTTTCTAAGCTTGATACAAATTTTGACACAGCTGCATTTTTATTTTCTTTATTTGTGAGCTTGCTGTTATTTGATGTAGATAGTTTGTATTTAGATACTACTTGTTACTTCAATAAAATTGAAACATTTTAAGATTTTTGCATATTTCATTAGCATTGTGTTGGGGCGATGGGGACAGGTGGGGCTTGAAAATTCTCCCTTGTCCAAAGTGGGGAATGACAGAAAAAGTTTGAGAACCACTGCACTAACCATTAACCACAAGCAAAGTAAAATAATGCCTCTTATGTATATATATTTGTATTGTTAACCCAAAAGGGGTGAATTGTACTCCTAGAGAAATTAAATCACAGATATAAAAACCACAGATGACCACAATTAGAATAGTTTAACTAAGCATTAAATAAAAAGTAATAAAAAAATAAAACAGTCCAGATGATGTAACAGCATGTAAATGGGTCTGGCTAATTCATGGAGTGATGTGATAGTTCTTCAAAACACAAGCCTGATGCTAATAATCCGACTAGCCACACTGAGCTTCAACCAGCTAAGCTAAAGAGTCAAAATGGCGATTGCTCAGGCAATGAGCTAACCATTAATCACAGTTAGATATCACAAGCACATGGAGATAACCAATGGGTGGCTAAATCGACACAATGACAAAATCTACTAGCTGACCCAATAAATGGGCTTCAAACAAATCTCAGCAAAGCCCAAAAATAAGCAGAGGGAGAGAGGAGAATGGAGGGAAAAGAGATTGGTGCCTAACAATAACGACGGCGTGGCTCGTTCAGAATAATAATGATGAGATCCACAATAATAACTAACCTTTGGAGCGGTGGTCTCACAGCAAGCAAATAAAAAGAAATACAGTAAGCAGCTAATCACCTGAATTCAGTCACAGCATGTAAACATTTGAGAGATCAACAACCCCTGCTGGAGTAAAACATCGGCATTAAACATATTTCTAAATAAATTCTGCCCAGGCAAATATTGGTGTCAGGGTTCCTGTGTGAGTGCGAGTGATACATCTCTTCCAGCGAGGATCTTGGTGGAAAGCCTGGGCAGCCCTCACAGGTGGAGCTCATTGAGCTCATCAGAGTGCTGGGGATAAAGGAGCAGCAGACCCTTCACTCAGTGCTGGATGATTAACGTCTACTGGTAGTTTCTCCGGCCACGTCCTGTAGTTAGCTATCTCAAGTCTTTTGTCAGTCATTTGATTACTTACCAGAGGTTGATGGTCACTGTGTTTGCTGTCTTCAGGTCATTTTTTTTTCGTCACTGGATCTTCCTAGAGGGATTAATTCAGTTACCAACTCCATCTGTCGGACCCGCCTGCAAGTGCCTGCCTGCTCGCTCCATTGCCCCCCCGGCTTATTTTTGGATAAGCGTCTTGCTTATCCGAAAATAGGTTCAAAAAAATAAAACAGCTGAACTTCCATTCTGAAGCTGAAGACATTTCGCTTCTCATCCAGGAAGCTTTCTTAATTCAAAATGTTTGGAGTAGTGTGGAGCTCCAAGCTTTGTAGACCTGCTGACGAGAACTTGTTAAAGCTTAGATTCACATGTACTGTAGATTAACCTGTAACTGATGAGCCCTCACAATGGAGAGTTGTTAGACTCATCATCTGTCTGGCCTACAGGAAAAATGTTTTGTAACCTTGGATTGATCATGCCTGGATGACTCAGAATCTTTGCCAACTTCTTGCTAACTTCACAGCGAGCCATAGTAAATGGCTGGAGATGCTGTGTTTTCTGTCTGTGCAGAGGATGTATCACAGAGCAGTTCTTGACCAAAGGAGAAAAGGACATCTCATCTGTCAACAGGGAAGGGGAAAAACTGCTTTGTTTTCCTTGGTTGTGAGCTACAACCTAATTTTCTTTTGTAAAACCTATAACAATAGGTGAAGGTGGGGTGCGGCTTTTGTCCAGCAAAAACATTGACCGCCGGTGTCAGGATCCAGCCTGAGCAGCACCTGTCAGGCTGCTTCCGGCCCTGCCTTTCCTCTCCACAGGTAACGACAGTTTGACAGGGGGGCGTGGCCCCTCAGCTGATCCTTGTTTCACGGCGTGGCGGTGGGCTATTTAAGCAGCAGGCTGCCAGCTGGACACCGCCAGAGTGTTAACTTTGTATGGTTGCCTCGCTCCGGATCCCTATCCGCAGCACCTCATTGATCATGAGTCTGATCCCTAGACCCACCGAGGACTCTTGTGATTGACCTGCCAACAGCAGATCATTCCCAAGCCGCTCCAACGGATCTCTCTCTCTCCACTGGTCAGCCTTTCTGCCACCGGCTCCACCGGCCCGCTGTCACTCCATCTTAGGCTGCTTGTTCTGTGCTGGATCCTCTCTCTGCCACTCCTCCGGCATCTCACTCCATGAATAGTGGTAAGCATTGCAGCACGTGGAAATATTCTCACCGGTTTTTTCCCCACAACTGATCTCTCCCTCTCTCCCACATTTACCTTCATGTCCCCGCCTCCGGTTCGTGTCCACGGAAGCCCGCAGACGTTACCGACAACTCCTGTCGTCCCTTTCCCCTTTCCTTCAATAGAAACACTAAAATCTACCAACGTTCTCCTGAGCGTGCTCTGCATGTGAGTAAAAGCCTTAAAAAACATGACAACCAGTTCCAGCACGTGTTCCAACATGAGGGATCTTGAGCTGAGATGACGTTCTCTCCATTACCATGTATACTGCAGAAGAGATGTGCCATTGCTTGCATGGTAGTTTGATCATCTCAGAGGAGTGATAACTGGTGCCCCGGGTTTGTTCCTAAGCCATGTTGCATAGTGGGAGCTGTAGGCCATTTTATGGCATAACAGTCTGCACCCAGTCTTCTGCATCTGTCATTCATTCAGTCCATTGATGTGTTTGTATCTTGTTTAAGACATATAACGTACTGAAGTCCGGTGTTGGCAGCAATTGGCTTTTTTGACATTGAAATACAAGCTTAGAGTGCAGCACCATGCATTCTAAGCATAATGTTCTTCAACTTCAATAACACTGTAAATAGAAATATTAGTGTTACTGTATAACTTCAACCACTTTAGCTTTTCCACATTTGGCCATGTTATAAAAACAAAAACCAATGTATATTATCTGGAATTTAATGGATCAACACAAAGTAGCAAAAGTATTATTGAAAGGGAAATTATATCTCCTTAATTTTTTTTCTCTAATTTAAATCTGAAAACTTTGGTTCTCATTTGTAATAAACCACTTGGATTTAAAGGTTTGTACAATTACTACAGTGTCACCTGCAAGTCTTGTCTTATGTCTTTACCAGAAAAATTGTTCACTAAAGAGGCCATGACAACAAATTTAATTTTTGTGAGGTTTTGGGGTATAATATGATCTGTTGTGCACTGACGGGGTCATGTGAATGAATACCTGCTGGGCGCAGTAAGCTTTGTTGCTTTTCTCAAAAAAGGTCAGATCAGAAAATGGATTGTCTTTCTGCGTAGGTTGTTTTTCTGCGTAATTCATATTCTCCAATCAGAGCACACCATAAGCTAACAGGCCTCAGCCTCTCCCCTCCTCACATGCTAGCATGTGAGACAATATAGGAACTGCAGACTTTCAATTAAACGAAGTACATGTTTTTTTTCAATAATTGTTTTATCATTCTCTTCCTTTTATCTCCTCTTTCTTTCACCTTTTCTTTTTTTCTTGTTCTTCCTTTCCTCTCCTACTTTCCCATTGTAGTGTCCATATCATTTGAGATATTCCCCCGCATGAATCATAATAAAACTATTCACATTCATAAATCAAGCGGAGCCCGCGGGCCGTATGTTTGCCACCCCTGATCTAAGGCCTACAGGGTACAACAGGATTTATTGAGGCCAGATTTTCGATAGGAAGACTCAATTTAATAATTCTTTGACCTTTGAAATACAAAAGGATGGGGAGTTTTTCTTTCCACTCTCGCTTCATGCTTGCTCGGTATGAGGGATTGCTGTAAGGCCAGGAGGCCTTCAGGAGGAGTGAATGCTGCTTGTCAAAACTTTGAGGCAATCAACTGGGTTCCCTTATATAGGAATTATTTTGACCAATCTGTATAATCTGATTGAATTTGACTTTGGAAAGTGCCTTGAGATGACATGTTTCATGAATTGGTGCTATATATATAATAGAATTGAATTACACACAAATGTACAACACACAGATTACGATCAGATTTTTGTCAAAAATAAATAATGTTGTGCCTTCCTCACAAAATCCCAATAAAGAATGGCCTGTCGAATGAAACAAAGAGCAAACCATTTTTTTCAAGGAAAATACTTCATGTCTTGAAATTGGAATTGAACAGCTGGATCAAGGTGTCTGGGAACTTAAGTATGTAGTTTTAATGTGACAAACTGGTCAAAAGTTCAAGGGGTATGAACAAAATTGAACACCATTTTTATTTTTAAACTGAGAATGGGCTAAAATTATTTTTTTTTTTCTCAAAATCTACCTTTTTATATTTTACCCTGCCTTTCTATATGACAGTATGAACAGGTTATTGGATTGATTCTGCTATTCATTCAGAATTCTGCAGGTCTAAATCCATGGCTACTCTGCACCTGCCAACACATTGCTCTTTCTTTATCTCTTGTTTAGGTTGCCAGTTAAAAACCTCTATCCAGATGTCCGATTCCAGTTTCAGGACATGAAGGATTTTCTTTTGAATTTTTTATTATGTTTCTATCCATAAAACATACATTTAAAAGGATTCCGTCTGATTTTCTTTCATAAAAAACAAATTAAATAAATAAAGAAATATCTCAGTAAATACTTAATTTGTTAAAGTTAATGTTGTATGTAATGCATGTTCAGCAGGGAATTAATTATTCAGACTTTGAATATCCAAAACGATTTTTGTAAGCTCAATGGATAGATTTCTCACGTATGACCTATCTTCATAACTCCCTCTTGGTTACTTTTTTTTTTTACTGCAACCTCATCAATGTGTCACCGCAGAGCGCCATTTAAAAAAAATACAAATCAAACGGGATGGTGTGTTCAGACTGTGCACCATGGTATCACTAATGGATTCTGATTTTCTCTTTTTCTGGGGGGAAAAAGTGTGAGGTTGAAATTGAATTTGTCACAGGAATGATTTTCCTCCGCAGGGACAGAGGAGAGAAAAGATCATCACCGTGTTTTGCTTATCATTTTGTACTAGATACACACTTTCTTTCATTTTGGCAGGCAAGTAGGAATGTTGGTAGGTAACTGAGCCATAAGTCACAATCAGCCATGGCACAGTCCATCGTGGTGTTTAATGATGTTTAATTTCAAAGAAAGCTGATCTAGATATGTATCTTTCATGCATTAAAATAACCAGATAAACAAATCTGTATTTTCCCCCATTCAATTCAATTCAATTCAACCAGATGGATTAAACTACTTTTTTCAAAGTAAACTGTAACACTTTTAAAGAATATACAGTGAAAAAAATATTTTTAGTTAAAATTGTTGACATCTTGGGGTCTTTTACCTACATTTACTAAGCTCTTTGGAGTAAAAAATATATGGTTTATGACAGAGGTAAAAGCATAAACTGGTGTCAAAGTGCAGATGAATTACTTGCGTTTTGGGGACTTAAATCTCCCTTTGCACCATTTGGACCACCAGATTTTTAAGCGATGAAAAGTTTGTCGCGCCATAATAAATCACAAACTTAAAAATTAAATATGTGTTGTTTAGGTTTATAAGAACAGATTGGAAATAAACTCTGCAGTCCCCTAGGTTTTGAAACAAAGCCTTTGTCCTTAATTTCCATCAAATGTTTTTTGGACAAAAATAATTAGGTCTTAACACACATACATTTCATAAGCAGGAACAATAGGGGACCTTAGATAATTATGACAGATAATTGTGATAATTGTGTGTCATCTCTGATTTCTTTTTTGGACATCAAGCATATAAATATCTAAACTAAATTTTTAAAATGTAACAGCACCAGCATTTATAGCGTCCAAACAAAATAAAATCAAAGACTGTCCAAAGGTGCATTTCTTTTTCAACAAGTGTACAATTATGATACGAGTTTGTATTCCTTTTAAAAGAAACACTTTTTTTAACAATTGAAAGACATTAAAGGAACAATAAGCAAAATGTCATTATTTTATATACAAAGAACTAAAAATATAGTTTTGTGATGAACTAAAGGTATCTTTAGATGGACTATGATTAAACGTCACACACCATCTCTCCGTGTTGATCTCCAATCCCTTGTTTACACAGCCGGACCAGCACTTGCATGTACGTGCACGTGAAAAGCTGCCACTCAGGGGTTAGCCACTCCCTGCCCATAAAATGCCAGCGCGAGGCACAACATGGTGGAGAGCACGTCCATTGGATCAAAACCTTCTTTTGCTAACAGCTTTATAAAGCTATGAGTTACTTACTTCTTCACTAGGCATGCTTCTCTGTAAAGTGATCCTGCGTTTGGGTCCTTTACAAATATGCACATACTAGCTGATGGGTGAGAAGGGAAATGGGTGCTGAGAGCTAGAGCGAGGGAGAGAGAGGCGTGGTTTGATGCACATCTTGTTTTGGTCTACAGACAGTGCTCAAGCTCCACCTAGTGAAAATGTGCTCATTGGTCCTTTAAGTGTCGGTGGCCTTTTTTAGCATTTTAACAGTATTTGAAGAAATGTTTTCCAGATAGCATCAATCAACATTTACAATTTTTGACATTTTAGATTGCCAAAATTGCTTTGTTATAATCCACAATTAAGTTTTTATAAAAGTGAAATGAATTATTTAGCAAACAAATAAAGCAGCTTTTAATGTTGATGTCTTTTTAATATTTAGCTAACAGTTTTAGGAGTGTCATCTACATTTCAAATAAACATTGGATTTGTAAAAGGGTAATTCTTTATTTGTCGCTACAGGTCATATTTTTCATGAAACCTATTGTAATTTAAAATGGTTTTCACAAAGGAAACATAAATACGAATGGTTTTAAAGGTGCTATGACATCACTGTATAAACCATTTAATGTAGTTGATATTGCTGCATATGTAAATTCTCCAAAGAATGTCATATAAAAAAGTCAACTTGTTTTGTCAGGCTAAATGTGCTCCTCAGTAAAAGGGTTGGTTGTGACAATGATATACAGCTACCCCAATACCCCAGAAAAATTAAATTCGTTGTTATGGCCCCTTTTTAAATTTTTAAATGGAAGGATGAAGGTAAATTGTTTTTATTTGTATTCTTTTTGTATCTGTATTGTATTTTAAATATTAATGACTATAAACAGCAATTGGCTTCTTCAGAAGTGAAATAACATATATTGCAAAACAAAAAAATATTTCATTAGTTTATTTTTTAATACTCAATTTACATTCTAAATATGTGGAATCTGTTTTAATTATGGGTATTGAACATAAGCGGAACTGTAGACCAATAAAAGGTGAGTATCAATATATATTCTGGAATGGACACATAAAATACAAATGTCTCAGAAATATATTTCTTCCTGTGACTTTTTGTTGTTGTTCCAGTTTTATTTTAACTGTCCAGGATACATTATGTTATACATAAATTAGCTTTAATAATAAAAAATAATGGTAAGATAACATTATCATTATCATCAATATAATTTTATTCTTGTTTTGTTTGTTTGCCCTTAACTGCTTTTTGTCAAATACACAATTGTCACGAAGGTCATTTGGAGATAATGTTTTTGATGCTGTATTTATTTTTATTTATTTTTTACAAAATACATTTACGTTACAGATTTTTTGAAGTATAAAAGTGAAATAAAACTAATTTTAAACCTTGAAGCAGTTTGCAATTTTAGCTATAACCACTGCAATTGCTCAATTATTTCCTCACATATCATCTTCATAAGCTGACGTGACTACTGATTCGCAAATCCTGTAATGGAAGCACTGTGAGCTTTAAACCATGCAGTGAAGCCTCCATTTAATAACAGGAAATTACATTGTCTGGTTGGTTCTGCAGGTTGTGCCACATCCATTTTCCAGTATGCAAGAGTTAGAAGCATTATATATAATCCTGCCCCAGCTAAATAACCCAGCACATTTGGTGTTTTGCTCAACATGTGCACCAGATGAAAACCTCGGGCTGACAGACTAATTAGGTTGTGATGGAAACTTTCTGTACCACAGTACTGGAATAGAATGAATGAATACACGTGCAGCAGCCATTTGCACAGTTATAAGCATGTAAGGAAAAGAAAAATCTTTACATCTCTTTACATAAAATGTGGTTAGAACACGTGTTAAGCATGGGCATTATTTCACAATAATTTAGCAACTTCAATAACACAGACCACTGAAATAAACACTTGAGCAACTAAATTGGTATCATGCCCACTGAAATAAAGAAGTATAATGGTATGGCACATTGTTATAAATAGAATTCTACAGCAGACGCAATTCATATAAACCTTTTATTACTTCTGTATATACATGATTTTTGTTTTAGATTGTATAGATATTGCCATTCTTGCACTTTTTTAATTTAAAAAAACAAATAAAACCACAGTAATAGAGTAAAATTCTAATCATCATAATCTGCATTACAGATACAAAAATATTTATATTAATAACCTCTCCCTGGGCTGCCACCTTACCATGGTGGAGGGGTTTGAGTGTCCCAATGACCCTAGGAGCTATGCTGTCAGGGGCTTTATACCCCTAGTAGGGTCACCCAAGGCAGACAGGTTCTAGGTGAGGGACCAGACAAAGAGAAGCCCAAAAGCCCCTTATGATGAATTCCATAAATGGACGTTGTGTTTCCTTGCCTGGACGCGGGTCACCGGGGTGCTACTCTGGAGCCAGGCCTGGAGGTGGGGCACGTTGGCGAGCACCTGGTGACCGGGCTTTTGCCCATGGAGCCCGGCCTGGCTCAGCCTGAAGAGGAAACATGGGTCCCCCTTCCAATGGGCTTAACACCTATAGGAGGGGCAAAAGGGGTCCTTGGCATTCCAGTCCTCGGCTGCAGAAGCTGGCTCTTGAGATGTGGAATGTCACCTCTCTGGTGGGGAAGGAGACTGAGCTAGTGCGCGAGGTTGAGAGGTTCCGGCTAGAGATAGTCGGACTCACCTCAACGCATGGCTCTGTATCTGGAACCAGTCTCCTTGAGAGGGGTTGGACATTCTTCCACTTTGGAGTTTCCCCTGGTGAGAGGCGCCGAGCTGGAGTGGGCATACTTGTTGCCCCTCATCTCGGTGCCTGTACGTTGGGATTCACCCCAGTGAACGAGAGGGTGGCCTCCCTCCGCATACGTGTGGGGGGACGGGTTCTGACTTTTGCTTGTGCTTATGCGCCAAACAGAAGCCTGTAACCCGTTCCCGTCTATAGCCAGTAACCCATTCCCGCCTGTAGCCAGTAGTCTGACATCACCAGTAGCCGGTAGTAAGGCGTCGCCAGTAGCCTGTAGTCCGGCGCCTCCCAAGGCTGTTAGCCAGGCGCCTCCCGAGGCCATTTAACCAGGCGCCTCCCAAGGCCATTAACCAGGCACCTCCCGAGGGTTTCCTTTTCAGCTTCCGTCGTCCGAGGGTCCTCTTCAGATGTCGGCCTCTGAGGGTCTTGCTCCATCGCCGGCATCTGAGGGTCTTGCTCCGTCACCGACTCCCTGAAACTCTGGTCCATCGACGTCCGCCGGAGCACCTGACTCGCCAGGGCCATACTCCGGGACGCCCGCCGGAGCACCTGACTCGCCGGGGCCATCCTCCTGGATGTCCGCCAGAGGACCTGACTCGCCGGGGCCATCCTCCAGGACGCCCGCTTGAGCACATGACTCGCTGGGGCAGTCCTCCGGGACACCCGCCAGAGCACCTGACACCACACTAGGCCATGATGATTGCCTAATATAATGTAAGGAAATTAAAATGTAGTTATAGGAACTTAATGATTCGGTGAACAAATCATTTTAACAAATCATTTTAAAAGGACCGTGGTTCCCATCACTAGCATGAAGCCAGAGTCGAGCTGCATACTTGGTTGGGTGAAGCAGGCAACACAGCAGAAGAGCTCCACACTGAACAGATACAGGGCTAAGCTGAGGGGAATCCACAATCTGGGCAAGGGTCAGAACCAAAGGCAAAGGCTGGCGAACCAATGGGCCAGGAAAAGGGCATGGTTAGGAGGCAACCATAGGCCAACTGAAGAGTACGACAGGGACAAGACAAAGCAGGAGAATACAAACAAAGGGTGCGTCAGATCGTGTACACTTGCTCACCATCCATAAGCCGAGAAGGAGGAGGGGTGAACAAAGGGTTTGACCCGGGACACATAGAAAGCCGGAATCATTGTCATGGATTGAGGTAGTTGTTGGTGAACAGCCACTGAGTCCTGCAGGACATCTCTGATCTAGCCAGCAGATCATTTTTTTGTTATGCCACTGAGGGTCTGGAGAACACCTCAGATCTAGCTCATGTCACTGGGGTCCACAGGATGCCTCAGATCCTGATACCATCACTGGGAGTCCGGAGGATGCCTCAGATCCAGATCTCATCAATGGGGGTCCGGTGGACATATTGGTCCCTGCTCAGGTCTCTGAAGGTTCAGTGGACAGAATCAGAATCAGTATTAGAAATACTTTAATAATCCCACAGGGAAATTACAGATACACTGACTCTTGCTTTGGTCTCTGAGGGTCCTGTGGATACATCAGGTCCTGCTCATATCAATGAGGTCTAGATGACAACTCAGCTTCTGTTCACATTTCTGAGCACAATGAGGTGGGAGTCCAGGGTGATCCACCACCAGTTCTTGTTCCTAAGTTCATCAAGGAGGGTGGCCAAGTGGACCCACTTCCAGTTCAGGTTCCTGTGTTAATCGAGGAGTTTTTGGATTCCCTGTTTGCCTTGCCTTTGCTGGACAAGTCATCTAGTTTCTGACTTTGGACACAAACTTGGACTGATCTCGACCACGATTCCTGCCCTGCCCTCTGGATCTGTCGGCATATTACTGCCTGCCTTCTCTGCCCATGGATCTGCTCACTGCTCTAGCCTATTCTGCCATGTCTCCCTGCTGTGGGCAGCCTGCTCTCAGCACAGCCTCTAATCTACTCTGTTCTGAACTGCTGTCTTCCAGCATCAAGTTTTTATTTTTCCTTTTAATGAACCTTTTAAGTGCACCACTGAGTTTTTCATTTGAATATCTGGTTCTATGTCTGAGTAAGCATTACAACTGTGACTATAAAGAAACAGAAAAATCTATATATTCATCTTCATATTAAACAATATATGCCAAGCATTCTTCCTGATAGTGTTTACTTAGTACTTTTTGTGCATAAAAAGAGTTTTTGCACCGGGCACCAGTATACATAAACATTGTTGTGCCATCTAAAGACAATACCGCAGAACTATCAGAAAGCAAGATGGTGGCAGACTTGCTTGATTAAATATTATTTTGTGCTTTTCACATTTCACATTACATTTTGTCTTACTTTTCGCACTTTCCATGGGTGTTGCTGACTCGATTGGCTCCACTGCTTCTCCTTGTTTGGTTGCTGTGTGTATGTACAATATCATATCATCATATATCATATGGTGTATATCATTTGTGTATATGATCATATATCATATACACAAAAGCACTTTATTTAGTGTAAAACACAAATAAGATGTAATGATTAAGGGGAAAGCATTAGGCTGGTTTAAATCTTATCTGTCAGACAGATTCCAATTTGTTCATGTTAATAATAAATCTTCCTCAAACTCTAGGGTCACCTGTGGAGTACCACAGGGTTCAGTCCTTGGACCAATTCTCTTTACTATATATATGCTTCCGATAGGCAAAATTATCAGACAGCATGGGATTAATTTCCACTGTTATGCTGATGATACTCAGCTATATTTATCCATAAATCCTGATGAATCCAATCAATTACTTCGACTGCAGTCATGTCTTGATGACATCAAAAGCTGGATGACTTTAAATTTCCTGCATCTAAATTCTGACAAGACCGAAGTTGTAATCTTTGGGCCAGAGTCCTCAAAAAATAAACTTCTTAACCAGTCACTTAATCTGGGTGGCATTAACCTGGCCTCTGGTAATAAAGTAAAAAATCTTGGTGTTATTTTTGACCAAGACATGTAATTTAAATCCCATATTAAACAGGTTTCCAGAGTTTCCTTTTTTCACCTCCGGAATATCACCACAATTAGAAACATTCTGTCCAGGAGTGATGCTGAAAAACTGTTCCATGCATTTGTTACTTCAAGGCTGGACTATTGTAATTCTTTACTATCAGGAAGTCCACAAAATGCAGTTCAAAGCCTTCAGCTGATCCAAAATGCTGCAGCAAGAGTTCTGATGAAAATCAACAAGAGGGATCATATTTCTCCAATTTTAGCTTCCCTTCATTGGCTTCCTGTTAAATCAAGAATAGAATTTAAAATTCTTCTTCTAACGTATAAAGCCCTTAATAATCAAACTCCATCATATATCAGAGCTCTGATTACCCCGTATGTTCCTAACAGAGCACTTGGCTCTCAGACTGCAGGTCTGCTGGTGGTTCCTAGAGTCTCTAAAAGTAGAATGGGAGGCAGATCCTTTAGCTATCAGGCTCCTCTCCTGTGGAACCAACTCCCAGTTTTGGTCCGTGAGGCAGACACCCTGTCTACTTTTAAGACTAGGCTTAAAACTTTTCTTTTTGACAAAAATTATAACTAGTGGCTCATGTTACTCTCAGCTACCTTTATAGTTTTACTGCTATAGGCTTAGGCTACTGGAGTATATCAGGATCTAATTTTCTCACTCTATTGAGTTCTACTGTTCTTCAATTATGCATTATGTGTTGTCATTTCTGCTTTAACTTTCTGTTCTCTCTCTTTTCTCTTCATAGTAGGTACACCTGGTCTGGCGTTCTGTTAACTGTGACATCATCCAGAGAAGACGGCTCACCCGCTACTACCATCTAATGTAGAACAGATTACTAGATCAATGTGTGCTTCTGTGCTTTTTTGTTTCTCTTGTTGTGTCTCTGTTCTGTCTTCTGTAACCCCAGTCGGTCGAGGCAGATGACCGTTCATACTGAGCCCGGTTCTGCCGGAGGTTTTTCCTTCCCGCTAATGGGTGGTTTTTCTTCCCACTGTCGCTTCATGCTTGCTCAGTATGAGGGATTGCAGCAAAGCCATGTACAACGCAGATGACTCTTCCTGTGGCTCTACGCTTCCCCAGGAGTGAATGCTGCTTGTCGGGACTTTGATGCAATCAACTGGTTTCCTTATATAGGACATTTTTGACCAATCTGTATAATCTGACCCAATCTGTATAATATGATTGAACTTGACTTTGTAAAGTGCCTTGAGATGACATGTTTCATGATTTGGCGCTATATAAATAAAATTGAATTGAATTGAATTGAATGAGCCAACAGGGCGGGCGTGTTAATTTAATTGAAAAATCTTTGAATATGAGTTACTGGCAAAGAAATTCCTAATCATAGTATGTGACTAGGCCCCTTTAATTCATTTTTCTTTACTGAGGGAAATTCAAAGCTTTTAAAACTTTAGATGAAGCTGGGTTTATTTTAGTAGATCAAACACTTTTTATAAAAGCAAATAATAAGAGCAAATGTACCTGATGTACCCCGTTTTAGCACATCTTTAACTGTGCTGAAATTAAATCACACAAGGTTAGAGTAGAAATTACTAGCAGTAAAATATTAGAAAGAATATAAAAAATCCAATAACAATTACAGTAAAACAAGAGACTGGAAATTGAATAGCAGTACATATAGCAGAATATATAAATCCCACACCTTTTTACTCCATATTACATACACAATCTACATTAAGTCTACACAATATGAAAAGATGTACACTTAAATAATTAAATCCCTGTGCTTGTCATAGTTATACTAGGGATACTATTTAGAATTTCTCATAGTTACATAATTAAATATCACTTGATCTACCAGATTTAATAGATTTTGCTGAAGTTAAAACACGAGAAAAAGTTTTGGCCAAGGTTTTTGGCAACTTAAATTGCATGACCATCTAAACTGCTAATAAAACCTGATATAAAGCTACAAAAACAGCTTGCATTCAACTTGTTTCTCTCAACAAACTTTTTGGGATAAACTGCTCTCTTGCATTGCAACAAACTGATCTGAAAAAATAAAATAAAAAAAATACTGGTACACTGAAAAACCACATGAGGTCACTGTTTTACATTAATAATAGACTTTTGCTACCCTGTGGCAGCATAAAGATAATTTGTATTTCTGCATTTTTTCCAATCTAGTAATTGTTATTCTATTCCAAAATTCTAACATATATCTAAGTTACATATCTACAGCAGTTAGATAATTTCCATGTGTTTTTCTGGTTCTTTGCCAATTAACTCAAAAGCCCAATTTTCTTTTATTATAAAATCTAAATTTTTTGTTTGACCGTGTGCCTAAAAGGTTTAGTTATTTGTGGAGTTGTCAATTAAGACCCCTTGGGCAAAAAGCTTTAAAAGCCTCTTTAAAATCACAATGGTTGATTATCACTATGAGCACATTGGAGTGCACTTCACAGTTAGAGCCCATTTCAAATCAACTGAGCAAGTGTACAATGCCCACCTGTCTTTTGCCAATTTGAAGTTCTGATGACTCATGATACTAGCACATCATTTGCACGTGCCATTGTGAACTTGCACATGTGCAGCTGAGCATGTGTTCTTTTCAGGAGTGTGGCACGCCTGAACACATTTGCAGATAATATTAGGTACTCCTTTTCCTCAAGCTTCTTGGCCAATAACTGTCTGTGGTTCCAACACACCACCATAGAATTGCCAAACACACACATATTCCAGTGGCTTTATGTTGTTCCCTCTATACTACCACCACACTCATATACAAAGACACAAACACATACCACTGGACACTCAGTTAGGGTCATCCAAAGGGCAACAATCCAATGCAGTGATTTTATGACAGCAGGGCAACAGGAGGGAGTAAAACTATGTAATGTGAGGAAAAACAAAGAAGGTCTGGCATGAGTGACTTTAAAATGTTGTCATTGATCTTTAAGATTTTAAGTGCCTATGTTGTTTGTTTTTTTACTTTTGGCTGTAAATTTCAAAAATAGGTTTCTTATTTCCATTAGGGTTAAATTACCTCCCTGCTCTGTTATTTTGGAACGAGACCTGAGCAGTCTGCAACATTCAACAGTTGAGCCTCCCAGGAACATGCTGAGGTGTTGTAATGTTAGCTGCTAGGGTAACTAGCATAGCTACTAATGACAGGGAGGGTGAAAGCACGAGGAGTGGGTGGTGTGAATTTTCAGTTATCTGCCAAAGTGCTTTCAAACAGCAGGAGCAAAGGGGGACATTTCAGAGTATCCCAATAGATAATTAGCTTACAACAATGCCTGAAGTAGTTTGAGATGTGGAAATGTTTTCACACACTGTTTTGTTAAACTGTTATAATGCAGGAACTAGGTCCAAAGGTTAGACATTCAGCCTGCTGCATATCTTTCATGGTAGAATTCAGTGTACAAATGTTGGAGTAATAGTCATCTCTTACAGATAGGTTTGGAGTGTGTTTGTGTTTATAACATTGTTTTAGTCAATCTAGTAATCTGTTCAAATTTAATCTCACCAGCCACTTTATCAGGAATACACCTTGTATGTAAAAGGTTAAACCCCCTTTTGCCTTCAGAGCCACCTTAATTCTTCTGGCCATAATTTCTATAAACTGACAGGAAAATACCTTGAAGATTCATCAGCAGGCAAGCCAAATTGGTGAACCGCACATCCATTATGGGACCATCCCATTCCTAAACATTTCAAATGTGCTGTGCAGGATTGAAATCTAATTACTGTGGAGGCCATTGAAGTAAAGTGGATTCATTGTCAGGTTTAAGACACCTGTTTTAGAGGATTTGAGTTTCTTTATAAAGTAAACTAACCAGCTGTTATAGTCAGGAAGGCTGCGGTGTGAAAGTAGTAAGGGACCAAAATTGCAGGGTAACATATTGCCAAGAGCTCTCAACAAGAAGGTAACAACCAAACCAACCACCAGCACCTGCAGAAGGCTTCCCACCCAATCCCTCAGCCAAAAATGAATCAGGGCCGCAACACTACTCTTCTCCAGCTCCGTTTTTTTTCTCTTTTTTGGAGAATTCTCTGTGAACCTGAGGTATGGTTTTGCCTGAAAATTAGTGGATCAGCAGTTTTCTGAACTACTCAAACCTGGCCATCTAATACCAGCGGTCATGCCACATTCAAAGTAATTTAAATCCATTTTCTTCCTCATTTTAACATTTGGTTCGAATTTTTTAGCAAGTAATCTTTCCCATCATCTAGATACCTTAAGTGGATTGTGTTCCTGCCAAGTGATGTGCCTTATTGCTGTTAGGAAATTAAACAGAAATAACCAATTCAAAAGTCCTCAGGTGGATAGTGAAGGGTGTATTGGCCCTTACTTTTGGTGCACAGTTCATTCATTCATTCATACTTGGTTTTGCAGTTCAGTTGCATTCTATCATTGCCACTCATTATTCCCATCCTACGTTATGTTTGTCTCATAGTTTTGACCTTCCACTTCTCAGGACATCATTATCATATCCATTATTAGCTTAATCTTCCCTTTCATCCAACAGAAATAGAGAACCATTGTCCTTATGAATATGTACTACGTTTGCCATTTGTGTTGAATGCTTAGTTGAATACAATTCAAAGTATTGCATAGAATTAAACAAAATTATTCATCTCTGCTTAAAACAGGGTAATGCACACAACCTATGTCCAGAGGCCCAAGTCCTCAAATCGGCTGCCCGCTAAAGTCCCGGCCTGTGAACCTTTGCTGTATGTCCATTTAAAAAAAATGAAATTTCAGAAAATGTTTTGACTGGAAAGTTTATACCATTGAATAACTGGCAACCCTCTGACAATTTTCCCTCCAAAATGTAACATTTTACATTGCTTTACCTTTTTGAAAAATGCCCTTCTCCTTTCCTTTTAGAAATTGTAACATTTGCATATAAAATTGTTAGATGCATCATTTGAAAACTGTCAAAACGGTTTGCAACCTCTTGCATGAGTATTTGTGATAGAGGCTACTAGTGGTATTTCTGGGATAAGGTCAAAAACATTTGCACATTTTAACCTGTACAATGTTTTAGTTTTGATGCCTTCTAAAAATAAAATGTCCCTTCAGCACTTAAGGAACTGCATTTTTTTTTTAAAACAGATTTATATTTTAAAGCTACAGTTACATTTTTTATAAAATTGTGAGAAGGTATAGGAAATGTTTTTTTTTAATTGAATTGCATTGTTTGTAAATGAATGGGAAGATCTTCACCACAGTGGAAGGCTAAATGCTAGTTACATGGGTTTGAGAAATTAAAATCACTAAATTGTTTTATAAATCTGGGATTCAGCAGTGCTATTGCATCATTTTCTCCATGATGTATATACACTTTTATAAGAGATGCTTAAATGTGTTGCTTTGTTGCTACACCGAGTTTACTTTGGTGGTGGCTGCTGGTTGTATCAGTCTGGCAGACCGTTAATAGAACTCTTATTGAAAGGATAGGTTCTTAGAAATCCACTTAAAAAAATCTGAACTGTAACTTTAAAGTTTGCTTCAGAAAACACAGAAATAACCACATAAGACAAGTCACAGACACTGCATGTATTTTTAAAGATTTATTTCAAAAGAAAAAAAAAATGCTCCTCAATAAGTTTATTATAAAGTATCTAAATACAGGCAACTGAGGTATATCTGTCGTCCTACAAATAGAGAAATGAGAAAGGATAGCCAGAAGATCAGTGGAAAAGAAAGCCAAAACTTGAACAAATGTGACCAAGATAGTAAAGAAATGTCATGAAAGCGGTTGTATACAGTAGGGTGGATGATCATGGTGCTTTACTCATAGTAATTATTTTTAATGTATAGAAAAAGGCTAAGTTTTCCACATTTAGGAACCCAGAATCATAGATATGCTTACATTTTAACAAAAAGAATAAGACAGAAAACCTGTAAAGATGAAATCCACTGACCACACAATCTACTGATAAAGTTAGGTTGAGCATTCGAGCATTCATGCAATAGGTTATTAAAAATGTTCTTGTCAATTATGTGTAAAATCCCTTTGAAAACTGTAGGTTTGACAATTGCACCAATACGGAGCTGCAATCTTGTGATGAACTAAGACCATTCAAATCAGTTTAAAAACTGAACATAGGATTTTAGGTCATAACATCTAACCGGTTCACACAGCTTAACCTATGCTAACCTAGCATAATTGAAGATGATTTTCTTTTTATATATTCACAGCAAGCTGCTATCCATATCTTAAAGCAAAATTTTAGTTTGGATGCATTTGTTAGCTGGACCTCATGGTGCAGTTAGTAATATGTTTCCTTCTAAAGAGGACCATAAAATTTGTTTTATGTTACCAATACTAAGTTAAACAGCCGGCTAACAACCAGGTATGACAGTTGTAGATTTTTTTTTGTACTACTTAAAAAGAAATCAAACCAGAAATGTAAAAAGTTAAACTATTCTTTAATATATATTCAGATTCTTTGATCGCATAAATGCACACTTGTGGTTTAACAATCATAAGGCATACCAATTAGCTTGGCCAACAGCAGGCAGTGATAATTGACAAAGCATAATAGACGACATTCACACAAACAGAAGGCTCAGAAAAATTTATGGAAAAGGTCTGGAATATGTAGATTGTCATCTTAGTCATTTACCACCTGTCATAGAAAAAAAGCAATAAAATACAGTTTTGGTAAATCTTCATTCCATTAAATAGCAGACCACAGTCAACAACCATCAACATAGGTACTGCTCAGATCAGAACTTTGTAATATGAGATGATGATTAAATACCATTTTTTCCATTGGACAAAATAAATGTTGTTATAATATATTTAATCAAAGTAAACAAACAGTCCATGATGACTAAACTGTAGAGAGCATAACTCCTTGCAGACTAGACAAAGGCTGAAAACAGCTGAGGTTTATGAGAGTTCCAGCCAAGTCCCACATACAATACAGTGGTTCGGCCCTGTTGCATGTATGTGAGTGGGTAGGCGGCGTAATAATGTGTGAGTGGGTTGAGCACATTTTTTCTGTCCGCCACTCTATTGCCTACTATTTGTAAAGCATTTTGACTGAAACACATTCGCTTATGCACCCACAAACAAAAACTGGCAGGCTCGTAGATCAGCATACGGGAAAGGAAAAAAAACAACAACAAAAAAAAAAAACAGGAGTGATTGTATCCAGTGAGGAGAAGATTAAATGAGCTGATTTATTGAACTACAGTATTAAAGTTTTAGAGACAGTGCTTCTTCTGCCCATGAGGGTACTGTATGCTGCCATCTTTGAGGAAGTGCATACTGCAGTGTCCATTCATCAGCCATGGTCCATCCGGTAAAGAACTAAGGGAAGCTTCCACCTCCCTGTAGCCCTCTATGAGTGCTCCAGCAGTTAGAGGGGACAGGTACCCTATGAGTAGGAATAGGGAACAAAAAAAAAAAATCCCAGAGGTCTGTAGATCACCATACACGACAAATGTTGTCAGGAACCATATAGCTGCTTTTGTTGCAATTGAACGCTTTGGCAAACTCTGGGAAATTCTGAAGGGAGCCCAGTACTCTGAAATTACAAAGGAGACTGGTGTTAGGGACTGAACTTGCAGTGCCGGAGGGGACAGCATTTTAAAGCTTAGCTTTAAATCATAAAATACAAGGGTTGACTTCTGCAAAGAAACGTTTGATTACCTGAATTTCCCTGGACTGTGTACATCTACTTTAATGGAATTAACCGCTTGCTCTGGTCGATGTGTTCCACACCACACCTTAAAAAGAGACATACAGGATGTCATTTATTAGACATATACTTGCAGAATTTAGTGAGCCATTCAAATACATAGAGACAAGCTTTTTTAAGCAAAAGATGTTTCCTTTAATCACACTGGCATGTTTTTCTTTCCGAAATAATTACTTGAATTGTCCTGAACTGAGCGTTGAAGAGGCTATTCTTTATCCTCATTAAGAGCTGCAAGACAGGTTTCCCACTCTAACCGCTTGCTAACCATTCCAGTTGTATTAAAAAAAAAATGTATTCTTGGTCTGACTTTAGCTTTTGGCAAGTTTCAAAAGCAACAGTTTTTAATGTAGCCATTTCAAAACTTTTGGATGAAAATCAACTCAATAATGCCTTTCAAGAATGTCATGTTTCCCATTTGGAAGAGTAAAACAGTAATGGGCCAATAAGGCAAATCATATAGCTCTTACGACAACAATTAAGTTATAGAATATTTTATATATTAAATCTTCCTTCAACCTCTGATTTAAAATAAATCACTGAGAATTATTTTCTCACAACTGTTACAGCAATTTTGTTTAAAGAAATTGTCACTGTAAAGGACCTGCCTTAATTGGACATTCTGCCCCATTGCTTAAATGTGCCATATTTAACAGGTAGATATTTTACTCAGATGCTCAGGGTGTCATTGTGAATCTGTCAAACAACATGTATTCATTTTAAGGAAGGTTGTTGTATAAATTAAAACAGGTTGCAATTATAGAATTAGGATAAAAAGAGCTTTCAAGTAATTACTCTTAGGGTAAAGCTACTCTGGAGGATGGTGTAAACTATCAGTAAAAAACTGAAAAACAACAGACTAAAATACATTGGAATCTGAACTTTGTTATCTGCCAACTATTTTTTTTTTTTTAGTTTGATTACCTGAGCAAAATTAAGGAAGAAGAGCTGATCATGCGAGAGGTCAATCCCAGGCAGTGGCGGCTCCTCTCCATGGTGATTGACGTAGTTCTTGTATGCCTACAAGAAAAACAAGATATGTTTTACACATATTGAAAAAAATTTAAGTCTTAATAAAAATTAAATGAACTTTGTATCATTTCTATATTAAAGTTTGCATTAACAGCTTTTGGTTATAAAAGAAACAGTTTCATCTTTATATGAAGATATGGGTTTTAAATTGAAGTCGTGAAATATTTTTAGATATTAATCTATAATTTATATATTGATGAACTGATCATTTTGTAGCCAATTTCTTATTTCTGGATTTGGTATAGCTTGATTTTTTATATGTTCGTCTTGCAAAAAGGTCTCAAGTAATCATTGAAAATGCAGATTCCTTTTAAAAAGATTGTTACATAATTCCTCTGTCTCCAATTTTAAACAACTCATTAATGCTGAAAAGAACTAACCCTGACTACAGCAAATAGGCTTAGATCCGAGGCAACATTTGCTCAGTTCTTTCTGAAAATGTTTCAACACCTATCCAGGAGCCTTTGTCAATTTGGGCGGCTCGCACTTGCAATGACCCAGATTACTGAGAATTTGCACAGGCCTAACCCTGACTAATTGAGTTTGTTTATTAAAGTAGGAAAATTGCATTTCAGTCTTCGTTCCTAACAACTAACAATGTCACTGCAACCTGGTAGCACTTTTATCTGTTGCACTCATGGATTGGAAAAAATAAAAATAACATTTTTGAGGATATGACTGAACAGTGTATTGTCTGGGCTGAAGCAGCTGAGACACGTCAGATAACGGTCACAAGTAGAAGTGTTTATTTTGAACCGGTTGCTGAGCATAACTGCATCTTACCACAATTTTTTATGTGTTTGGTGTTTTACATAAAAGCTAAGACAATTGCAATTTATTTTAAAATCACATTTAAATCATGTTTGGGTGGGGTGGGAGGGAGGGGCCCTTTTTGGTGATAGACAAAATTGAAAATCGTAATGATTTTAGATTAGTCAATGTTCCTCTATTGACTCAAGAAGTCACAGAAGAAGCAGTCATACTGTGACCATCCTACAACCTAAAAATCAAGTCAACACCCAGAAAGACTGACTTTAGTCATCAACATTTGCAAATTATATGAAGTAGGTCACGTATGTAAAGCAAAAAACATTAGCTTAAACAGCATCTTTAAGGTTCTTTACCTGGTAGGCCTGTCGAATCCCTCCATTGTCAGCGATGTTCTCCCCGAGGGTGTTGTTACCATTCAACTTAAAAGAAAACATAAGTGCAGAGTGTAAAAGGGGGAAAGAGACTGAAAGTTTTCCCTCCATATTTTCTGCAAATTGCAGATATCGCTTTCTGGGTTATAAGAATGTATTACCCAGAGAATAAAAGAAGCATTGTTCAAAGGAGCAGTACAGAGAAGGAAGGATAAAAGGAGAAGTGCTCGTGTGTCAACACAAAACATTAGAGAGACCTAAAGGAGAGAGGAGATGAAACTGCAAAACAGGAGGAAAGATTGAAAAATGACAGATGAGCTGGCATAGGTATTGGGAATTCCAGTAAATTTGATGAAAGTGAGGTTTATCAGAATTTTAGACGAAAAGATGAAAAAACAAAAAAGTCAGAAAAGAAACAGGGATTGTGTGAATGTACATGTAATCCATTAGCCAGGTCCCAGGAAAAGTTGCTGTACTGGTCAACAATGCACTTTGAAAGCTCCAGGAATCTGTGAGTGGAGTCAGGTGTCCACCAGTCCTTTAGGTCGCCATCCTTGTCATAGTTACGGCCTAGGGGAAACAGAACAGATGTGGAGGAAATGGGGATCGAAAATTTATACTGCTAAAATAATTATCATTACTACAGGTAAAATGTAATTTACCATTTTAATTTCGATACACAGACGAAAAAAAAAAAAAAAAAGCAGAGAAACCAGTTAAATTTAGTACCAATTTGTGAGAGATTATGGCACAGGATATATTTTTTTGTACTTTTAAAACTATATTGCCTATGTAAGACATTATTGTCTGTTTGTGCAATGTAAAGCATTTCAAAACAGACAAATTTGTACTTGTAAACATTTGAAAAATGTTGCAGCCTTTTATCAGCCAGCTGACAGGCAGGGTGCAGCAGAGTATGAGGAAGGGTGATGCTATGATCCAAATAGCCAGAAGAAACTTATGGTCACTTTCTGTGTTACATAAAATTGACTAAACTGTAAAAATGGTATGATGGAATCATTTGCGGTAATTGTAAACATCCTTATATCCAAAAATTTGTTTTCATTTGATTTATGAGCAAATATCAATAAGAATGCATGTGGCATTGCTGAGGTAGATTGTTTTTAACTGACATGTAAGTCAAGTACAAGAGAATGTATAAAAAAAAAAAAAAAAAAAAACACGAATCCTGAGGGAAAACCCTTAATAGGATGGAACAAAGCACTTTTCTAAAGTAGTGCCATTTACAGGGGGGAAATACATCTGCTCAAAGACTAATCCGCCAAAACTGGAAGGGAGAACAACTGAGTGGAAAATCATACCGTTGTCATCAAAGCCATGCGTAATCTCGTGACCGATTACCATGCCAATGCCACCGTAGTTTAGAGATTTAGCTTGGCCTTTGCTGAAGAAAGGAGGCTGAAGGATACCTGCAGGGAACACTAAAGACAGAACAAAGATTCTAAAGTTCAAAATGGGTTAGGTTTCAGGTTTCGTGGCTCCATATGCCATCAGTGCTTAAATGATACCTATTTGGTTTTTGCTAGATGAGTAGAAGGCGTTGACAACAGCAGCTCCAGTTACCCACCTTGAGAAAAATGAGAGGGAGGGCACTATAAAAGAGCACTAAGGCAAATCAAGAAACCCACTTGAGTAAAAACATTAAAATTAACATGCAGCTTTTAATACCAAGGTCAATGCATGGATCCCTGCTGTTCAAAGCTGAACTCTAAATGCGTGTGGGAGTTTGCGTGGGAGAAAGTGAACACACTGTACAAAGAATAAATTAGGTAAACACTGTAGTGGGTCACTCTGCTAGGATCATAAATGAAGCCACTTAAAAAAAACAGGTGATTTAAATACCCAACGCTGCAGTTCTCATTTACAACACATCTGGAGTAAAGCTGTTAAATCCACCGCCCCCACAAAAGGAAATCTTACTCCTCCTTGTTGACTTTGACTCGCAGTTTCCGCAGGCGTTTCTTCTGCACATACTCCAGATTCTGCAGGATGTTTTCAAAGTACTCCTCTGCACTGTAGCTCAGCTAGCACCGACACAGCCAGAAAAATCAGGAGGATTAGCAGTGATGAAAGCCATCAACACTTGGTCTTATATTCGCGAGAGAAACTCACTAAAGCCAAAAATTCAGAGACGTTTTCGGAGGGTGGGAAATATGACTTCCCTAAAGCATATTCTGTTACAAGTATTCAGTGAAAAGTTTAATAACTTGCATTTTTTCAAAATAAATACTCACATCTTTGTACTCATTGTTTAGATATTCGTCATCCATGATGTTTTCAGAATACCCAATGCGTTCACGAATAGCTCGGGCCTGGACAGAAAAAAAAAAACGAGAAATGAGACAAAACCTTAGAAGTTGTTTTAAACATGCATTTAAAACGATTCTTGCAGTTCAAATTCACACCTTCTCTTCAGCTGCTTTTTTGGTCTCTGTATCCATCCAGGTGAGGTCATCGAGGTTACTGATAAAAACTTCCCGAATATCTTTAATCATCTCCTCCATCTAATATCCCAATGCAAAAGGAGAGAGCCAAAGTCGTAACATGAAAATGATAGATTCAAAGAAATGCATAATCAAAGGTTATCTTCTCAGCTGTTCCTATTGCTCCAAACCATAAACTAATTGTATCAAAAATAAGAAAACTTCTCAGTCGCACTATGTCACATTATGAATACATTTATTAAAATTAGGTCTCCCATTCACACCTGAGAACAATTCAGTTTAACACATTTGTCTGCTGACCAAGGCACATTTACAGATAGTGTAATTAATTTGAAATGAATGACATCTGCTTTGACATCATAGCTCTAACATCTCATGTATAGAAATAGATTGGACAATTTCTTGGTTTTCTAATGATTCAAGTACAACTTTAGACAAAAACTAAAAATACGTACTAAAATCATTGAACTAAAACGACATCAACATAAAAAAACAAATTAGAAAATGGTTAATGAAAAGTTGCTGAAAATCAATACATTTCTATCCACATTGTATTTTGGAGGTTCTCCAATAATCCAGAGATAACTATAAACTAAAATACATACAGACTTCCATACACCCCCCCCCCACCCCACACACACACACAATTAAATTAATTAATGAGCTTTATTGAATTTATGATTTTTGCCTTTTGTGCCAGCTTATAATATAAAGTGAAAAAAAATATTGCATGGCTTTGTTTTTTTGTTTTTGCTCAATCTGAAAACCGTGGCATGTTTTTGAGTTCAGCCTTTTACTCTTGTTTTTGTAAATAGTATCTGGTTTAACAAACTGTATCATGAAGCCCCCTGAAAACTGTCTTTCACGGATACTCTCCGTCCGATCTAATTGAAGTTAAGGTGGATTTTTTTTTTATTTGTGGCTGTAATGTGGTGGACAATGTAAAAAGGGTCTGAATATATTTGTAAGGCCACTGAAGATCAGTAAGCTCAGCTACAAGCATGGCTATACCATTTAATCTGCCAACAGTACAATTTGAACACAAACACTTTTTTTTTTTTTTGGAGTATTGATATCATCCCAAAGTCATTTCAAGAGATTTTGCAGATTAAAAATAATTATAACTACAACTTAAGCATACACCTGTTGTACTTGTAAGATTCTTCTTTATAGGTACCTGCTGGAGAAAATAAGTGGTCAGACAAAAATGTCATCAGCGAATTGCAGGGCTGAACTTTAAATATATCACTGCATATATCACATCAATGGACCCCTTGTTTACTCATTGCACAACCTCTTAAGAAAAAGTTGTGGTTTGCCACAAACTGGGAGCAACCACACAGATTTTTCAGTAAACCCTTTGAGAGATTGTATACTGTAGAACGTGAATTGTGTGGATGAAAGTATTTGTCCAAATTTCACAATAAACAACCACTTCATTGTATGGTGAACTTCATTCACCATACAATGAAGTTCAGCTTCGTTGTATGGTGAACTTCATTCACCATACAATGAAGTTCAGCTTCGTTGTATGGTGAAAGTTTCCACGTATTGCTATTCATTTCAAACAAGAACGCCGCCCAGCCTAAACCAGAGGTAAATCGGAAAAACGTTTCCCGCTGGCTTAAAGTGCTTAATTCACCTAATGTGCCTGTAGACCGAATGTCCCTTGACATCTTATTACTAGGTATATACAAGGAGACAGTCAGGCAATGATCTGAGCATTGATAACAAGATGGATGGCAGATAGGTTAGAGGTTTCCTCCTCTGTAAGACTGCCCAATCTACTTTCTGCCACGAACTGGGAAAAAAAATAAATCTCATTACTTATGAATTTACAAAAGAAAATAATTTGTTGCAGCATAGATTGCTTAATCTGCAATGTGGTCAAAAATGTTGTATATTTAAATATTTAAAATGGGGTTCCATCAAAAAAAAAAAAAAGGAAAAAAAAGTTTTTTCTGGTCAACATGAAGCGCTTCCTTCTGAGAGTTTCTGGCATGAAGCGTACTTGTTGGTTGTTATTAAAGTACGTGTGTCAGCTGTTGGTCAACTCACACTTTATGCTGGGTCATGCATTTGAGGAAATGGGTAAGCAGATATGTAGCTGGATGCTCAAAGCAGCTGTGCGTCATTTCTCACTTAACCAAAACACACAAACTCAGGCGCACACACACGCAGTGGGGAAATGGGATCTGAGTAGGCAAACATCTTTATGGAATCAGAGACGCTCAAGAGTTATGGCAGTGTCACTCATACACGAAACACAGTAATGTGGCAAAGCTTGTGCACACGCACACACACATACAGAGATTTACAGTGTAGGTGGTGTGAGCATGCTAACGAGGACACCTTGTTCAGCTGCTTTTAGTGGATGCAAGCAAGCACCGAGGCACAGACACGAGACAGGCGACAAAAATCGCAGATGTCTCTAAAACGCTCCGTTTCTTTATATGAATACATAAACACCCACTCTGTTTTTGTATCATAAGTTCAGATTGTCAATATAAGAGAAAGCTGCTTGATAGAGCTATTCTGATCTGATAATCCAAGGTCCAAATTCAGCCTCTACTTACAAGCTCTTTGCTCTTTTCAGAGAAAGCCTCCTGCACATAGAGCCGTCCCACAGAGTTGTCCATGTTGTTGTTGACATACAGTGCACATTGTCGCCACACAGCCACCTCTGACGTCGTACCAGACAGAGCCTATTGGGAAAGTAAGGAGATGCAGAAAAATTGTAAATCAAGGATAAACTTTATACTTTGTTCATACTAACATGAAACCCTATGACTGCAGTTTCCATTTCAGAAAGTGGAATAAAGGGAAACTGATGGGTTATGGAAGAAAGCTCTCAAGAATTTAGAAAAATGAGAGTACAGTGTCTTCCAAGAATATTCACATCCTTTGAACTCTCACATTGTCATTTCACAACTCCAAGTTTAAATGCATTTGAATGGGATTTTATGATACAGGCGAAAACAAAGTAGTGCAAAACTAAATTGGTTAGAAAATCATTGCTCACTTATATGCCATAGAATGCAACAAAACACAACAGAGTCATGCTAATGATCCAATTATTTAATTTAAATGTGTTGACACTGATATACAGCTACAAGTTCTAGGGAGTCTGGCCACAATGGACTGCATTTTCAGACCACTGATCTGACTCATTCCACTGTGGCTCTAGCAGTAAGTACAATCACTCTCAATTTAAAAAAATGTCGCTTTTGATATTGGTAAATACTAGGGCTGTCAAAATGAATGCCTTAATGCAATATGATTATTTTCTGGATTTGCCACCGACAATTTTATTTAACCCACTTCCCAACATTTTACCCACAATTCAACTGATCAAGCAACTCCTACATCAACAGTTCCATGACAATAACCCTCTTCAGTCACAGGTCATATTCTTGAGAAAAAAAAAAACAGTCTGCCTTACATTCAAAAAATGTTAACCAGTTTGTCTTAGCAACTGGCTGAACCATGAATATCAAGAATATAATTAAAAATTCTCCTCACATATAAAGCCCTTAATAATCAAGCTGCATCATATATGAGAGATCTGATTACCCCGTATGTTCCTTACAGAGCACTTCACTCTCAGACTGCAGGTCTACTGGTGGTTCCTAGAGTCTCTAAAAGTAGAATGGGAGGCAGATCTTTTAGTTATCAGACTCCTCTCCTGTGGAACCAACTCCCAGTTTACGTCAATTAGGCAGACACCCTGTCTACTTTTAAGACCAGGCTTCAAACTTTCCTTTTTCACAAAATTTATGGTTCGAGTGGTTTAGGTTATCCTGAGCCATCTCTGTAGTTATGCTGTTATAGGTTTAAGGCCCCCACATACTCGAGTGTACTTCACTCCAGAGGTCCGCTCATACTCGAGGAGGACTCCGTGTATACAGGTATGTGCAGATCTCAATTTTGTTTATGACCGCGTATGCGGTGTCACCCTAAACGGTTCGGCAGCAAGATTTCTTGCCGCCGACTCAATGCAATTGGCTGGGTTTCCCCAGATGGGGAAACTTTTTGACCACTCTGTATGATTTGATTGAATTTGACTTTGTAAAGTGCCTTAACATGTGTTGTGAATTGGCGTTATATCAATTTAATGAATATGTAAAATGCAAAAGGCCCACATGCAATTCTGTGAAAGTTCATTTGTTTGTGAAAAACCCAAAATGTCCTATTCTTCTATCATATCTTAGATGAGATATTTAGTTTGCGCATTTAATCATTTGACTGCCCAAGTAAATACATTAAAAGATCTTCATTAAAATATTTTTTCAAGTCAAAATGTCAGGGTGATTGCGGTGCACCTTGCGGAAAGCTTTCCTGGTGTCTCTGTAAGCTCGGCTCAACCCCACTACCATGTTCATAGCAAACCGCCAAACCACGTAGTTCTGCAGATCCCTGAAATAGGAAACACACCAAGGTCAAAGAGATTGCCATGATCATGCAAGTATCTACAGTAACAGCAGTGCATGACCAGATTTTTCTGACCGCATCCCTGGACTTCCACCTCGACACAAACACACAGTTAATGCAAAGGTAAGGAATGCCTCTGGAAAAAAGCCATTTCTGACTAGCATAACCCCACACACCTCTTTGTGTATTTGGCTAATACAAAGTTGAGTCTTCTGTAGTAGTTTGGGGAGTAGTTGATAATTTTCTCTGACTCAGGAATGCTGATATTGACTGTGTCCATTATCTTAGCTGTGAAGTAACTCCAGTTGAACGCCTACAGGGAGAGCCAAAACACACAAACAGTTAAAAAGAGACATGCAAGGCAAAGTTTAGATAATAGAAATGCTAATAAAAATTTTGTTTTACCTGTGAGTCAATTTCAAGTGTGAAGTTGCTGTTTAGCTCCCCCAATTCCATTTTGTTGTAAAGCAACACTGGGTTGTTCCGATCCTCTGGTGTATCAGTAGCCTGAAAAAAAAAAAAAAAAAAAAAAAGGCTGGACTTTAAAAACTCCATCAAAATCCTGGTATTTTCTGACACGTGCACACTTTCGGTACAGCTCCAGCAGCATAAAGCATGTTTAGCAGCCCAGGAGGCCTTGGGTCTGTAAATGTCAGAGCTTGAATGGTTTAACTGCCTTGTAAGAGCGAGCCACAGAGTGGAAAGGAAGCAAAGCACGCCGGCAATACCAGCAGCCCGCAATCATAAAACAGAGGTATAAACCTGTTGATTTCCAGGAAAACACAGATGTAAGATTGGTTAACAAGCTTGTTTCAGAAACCAGCAGAGAAACAATTGTGTAGTGTCTTAGTGGACTTTCTGTATGTTAATATACTTTAATAATTATGGTCTTCACCTGAATTACCTAAAAGTCCATCAAAACAGAAGTGGGCCTTAATTTCCATGGTCGATTAACTAAGGCAAAACCAGGCATTAGCCTAAGCCTTAAATGATGAAGGCCCCATTTCGTCATTCCACAGTTTTAGCTGCATGTGTACAGCAGATGTGAAAAACAAACAGCATGAATGAAGGAAAGAGAAAAAGGTTTTGTGAAAAACCACAGAAGGTTAGTGTCATTGTCCTCACAGGGGTTGCCCAGAACAAAAGCTCTAACAAACAAAATAAGAAATACTGAATAAAATGAAATCCTAGACCCTAGTAAGTGGGGTATACGAAGCAACTATAAAATATAGAATAAGTTTTAAAGTCAAAATTACAGAAATCTTTAAAAACATGAGTGTTGTAGGTGGTAGAAACAGGTAAATTTCAAATATTTACAGTAATCATGCCAAATGATAGAATATTGTCGATATTTCGAGTTACAAGCCAAATTACATGAATTAAAAAAAAAAGCTGTTTTAAGTACAATGATTCAGGTATTTAAAAGGCTTCTTGTGAAAAGAAACTAAGGATGTTTAGGTTTAGATTTGCATAACAAGACCCTTAATGATCTTCAAATGCTTTTAGTGTGGATCTTATGACATCCTCATTTCAGGAATGGCATCTTAGATATGTTTATACATTTTATTTCTGCCTAGGAAGGATGCCACTTTGAAAAAAGGACTGTCTGTACAATATTTAACATCACAAATTGGAGCTAGGACTGTAGTTTCATAACATTAGTGCCTTTAAGAACAAAATTATCAATAAATATTTCAGTCTGAAGAACATATGGATACGTGAGGCTTTTTATGGCAAGGTCGTGCACGCAGCCCCAGCATGGAAAGAGTTAAAAGCGTAAAAGTCACACCATCTATCAGTCTCACTCCCCTGACTACTCCCTGAAACGGCAAACAGCCACTGCAATAAAATCAAGAATTATGGCTTTTGAAGAAATTGAGAAGATTGCAATTGTGAATCATTTTAGAGAAATATTGTACTTGTAGCAATAAGCAACAATGAGCTAAGAGCAGTTCTAAGATAAATAATAGCTGAAAACCAATGACAAAGAAATAAAATGGATGCCCTCCTGTCTTTATTTCGCCCTATGCCCCAGTAGGAATGAAACTGCCTCGGCTTAATGTTTCCAGCAAACATTTTGTGTAGCACCAACTGCAAGATCCCGAGTTACACATCAAAAATAAATTGTATGCACTCTGAAAGCTTGAGTCTGATGAACTAATGGGATGTAGATTTATTCAAGTCTCGATAACTGTACAGAGATTTAATTATGGCTTACCATGATTCAGAATTTATTTGGGTGAAAACGGTCAGAAAATGCAGTTTACAGGACAATGTCAGTTTCAAAAGAAGGTCTTAATTATTAATATATATTAGATATTTGCTGCATATTTAATGAAAAGAGAGAAGTTTGGGTTGCAGTTATGTTACAAAAATATGTACAGCTTACAAAAACAAGAACAAAGGGCTGTCTCAAGGAGGCAGAGGAAGAAAAAAACCTAAAGCCTGCAATGCTACTAAAAAGGTGTCAATTTCCAAATTATTGGATACTAGCAACTTTATGGCTTAAGAGCAATGTGAAAAAATTAGGGCAGTTGATTGTCCACAGTTTTGCAGCTAGTACAAGTTCTAAAATTTTATATTCAAAGGTTCAACATGAATTTACAAAATATAAAAAAAAAAGAGCATTTCTCCATCCCAGTTATGGACTCTCTCTGTTTAAGTCCCTAACTGGTCATGCAGTAAAAAGACCCAGCACAACATATTTAATGGACTCTCCGAATTTCTTTAAAGTAAAATTGTGCCATGTGAAATGCGTTTATATTATATATAAATAAGGGTGTGCCTGTGACATGCCTGCTTTCTGCGGCCCAGCATGTTACTTTTCTTTTCACTCGCTGAAATCTGTAATTGTGGTTAAATTTCCGAAGGAAGAAAACATCTTAAATTGTGTCTAAATCTGCATTTCTTGATCTATAACATAAATGTGGCACATCCTGTATTACATGACAGCCTTGGCAGATATCTTCTCCCCTGGAGCTAAAAACAGCAGGGGCACAAGCTACTCATAAGTGAGCGATGTTCTGAGCTGAAAACACAGAAGAGAAGCTGTCAAACAAGCTGCCTGTGCCTTCCTATTGGCTGAATGTATTCACTTAACCAAGTCCTTCTGAAATATCTTCCTCTGTAATCCTGACCCATAAAAAAACAAACAAGTAAAATCATCCTTTGGTTTAACAAAAATAAGATGGTCTCCGGAAGAATAAAAAGTATGCTCACATTGGCGATATCTCTCTCCAAGTCTATAACTCGGGTCACCTCTTCTCTTATTTGGGTTTCGTTGATTCTCAGTCCCCGGTCAGAGCGGATCAGCTTAGCCAGGTCAGTCATGAACTGCTCATAAGCTCGACATGCCTGGAAAATACATTCATTGAAAATGCCCAAATAAATTAAATTTGTAATAATGATTCTTCATCATATGGCAGCTTTTTAACTTTTCATCGAATGAGCTGGCAGTATGCCAAATCAACATTAAACATTTCTTTGCTCTTTGTTAAACACAATTATTGAACATTCCAGCACACCTCTGCATAGGGACCATCACAGGCATAGTAATCTCGGGATAAGAGGCCAAGGCTGGTTTGCTGGTCAAACTGGCAAAGAATAGAAGACAAAAAAATGTCAACGAAATAATAAAGTTTCAATATAAAGGGACAATGGTGAACCCATATAGATAAAAAAGTTAATTTATTTCAGTAATTCAATTCAGAGACTTATAACATTGGAATTTCTCTGTTCCCATATTACATAATATGGTATATGGAAAGTTGAGAGGAAGGAAAATATGGCAGAAAAATGCACAAAAGCAGCAAAGACAGTCACAGCCTTAAGATTGTGAAGAAAATCTTCAAGAATTTCACAAGACATGTACGGCGGCTGGAATTAGTGCTTCAATTAACACACAGTATCCAGTACATGCACTACAGTTGTTGCATCCCTTGTGTTAAGCCACGCTGAACCTGGCTCCCAACACAACATTGTCAGTGTGCCATGGTATAGAGGCATGCAATATTTCTGATGCGCTTAGCAAATGTCCAAAGTATTCAATGAATATATTGTGCAGTGCCTTACATATTTAATATATTTTTTAATTAGTCTCATGTGAAATTCAAAATCTTCTGAGAAACTGCTTTTTTGGGTTTCAGCAACTGTAAGCTTAAATGATCAAAACAGACTGTAAAAAGAAGCCTTTAAATTAATCTTTGTGGGTGTAAAAATGATACAGGTGTCACTTTTGAATTGAATTACTGAAATAAATTGACTTTCACCATGTTCTAATTTACTGAGATGCACCAGTAGGGATTTTCCAGCTACACATTTTATACATACATGGATGATATATGAAGTAGAGTCTCTGTCATCGGTGCCAACGAAAAAGTTAACCAAGAGTTGAGTTCCATATTTCTCATTTAACCTGGCAATGACATCCTCTAACCTCCAGGCTTTCCCTGAAGAAATAAGGTTGGAGGAAGGAGGAAGTATGAGGGAAGAAATACCATAAGTGATTTATAGTGTGATGTCACAGAGGGGCAAAAAGAAAAAAAAAAAAAAAAAAAGTAATGCAATACCATAGTCATTCTCCCAGTTGTCGACAGCCATGGGCCACTCAAAGACATCTGACAGCATGTCAAGCAAAGGAGTTCCTCCTCTCAGCTCAATTAAACCTTCAATGCAGTATTGATAAAAGCCAAAGATAAATTTGGGATTAGTTTGCATACAACAATTAAACATTAATTGAAAAGAAAAAAATACAGAAAATGCATAATTAAGATTTACTAATCAATTTGAGGTTTATTCCTTCTAAACTGGATGAAAGTTGTAATGGGTATGACGAATAGTTTGCGGACACAAACTGAAGGCTACACACAAAACCTTCAACAGCAACACAAAAAGACCGGTATAAAAAAAAACCTGATGATTTAAAAGGGAGTAGTCTGTTAACATCTGTCTGCTGACTCACTCTCATTTGTGCAGGACTTGTAAAGTGTCTTAGCCTTGGTGAGAGCAGCAGCCTCCCCCTCCACCGTCTTTTCAAGGACACCTGCATATAAGCACAAACAAAATCACATATAAAGCAAAAAAAGCACAAAGATAAAGGTGGGATCAGTGCACCTGATGAAATTTAGAGGAAAAAAAAAAAAGGAGGAGTGCATGTCTGCAGGAAGGATGCAGAACTGTTTTCATGAGTGAGGGTTCAAATGAACTGATGGTTACATTGAAAATTTGTCCCTGCGCCGATAAGAGCTCTGAGCACTAAAGTAACCACCGCAGAACACTGACAACAGATAGCAGTCATTGACAAAGCAGACAATATGTATTTTTTAAATAGGAGGAGGGGGGGGGGTGTCCTTTTCACAAAACAAAAAAAAAATCCTCGTAAAAAACAACTTCAAAGTTGGATTTCTCTTTTTAAAATATGCTGCTGGCAACTGAACTAAAAAGGAACCCTTAACCGTTGTTTGCAGATGGAAGCTACTTTGAAGAGTGAAACCGCCTGTTCTTATAAAAAAAAAAAAAAAAAAAAAAGTACAGGTTTTCCTACAAAAACAATGCTTTAATTTTCACCTTCCCCTTAAAACACCAATACTCTACTATGAACCCAGGCAGACAATTGGGCTTTAAGAAACTTTGAAACCATAAAAAAAATGCTTTGTTTCTGGCAGTTAAAGGGAGTAAGGGAAAAGAAGCATTCACACTCATCCTGAACACATTCCTGTCACCTGAAAATCCCCTTAAGAGCGACTGCAGGGACTGCACCCCGGTAACTAAACTCAGGTTTTTTGCTTCCTTTCATCAGCCAGTTCCCCTCACAAACCTTGTCTGGTACTGCTAATCCGCCAAGCATTCTCAATCCGTTTTTTTTATCTCTGGATCCAAAAAGGTGAAATAAGGTACCAAGTGCTCCCAGAGCGGAGTCGTTCTGCCTTTACTTTGTTTTTAAAGGCCTAACCTGAACTTAATGTTTGTGCTAGGTTTTCATACTGTACTTAGGAGTTGGATGTTCTTCATACAATATAAAAGCTCCCATTACCATGCCCTACAAAAGTGTATATATTAGTTTTTCAATTTCTTCCTGTTACAGCAACCTACAGCAACTACAGATTTTTTACAAATTTATTTTGGAATAGTTGTATGCATCTATACTTAGCCTACACTAAAGTCAGGTGGAATTCACTGCCTTCAGAAGTCATTTAATTAGTATAGTCTAGCTGTGTGCAATTTAATTTCTGAATAAATTCAGCTATTCCAAGAAGAACTCAGCAGTTTGTTGTCGACATTACTGAAGAAATAGCATCATGAAGACCAAAGCATACAGCAGATGTTTCAGGAAAAAGCTTATGAAGATGATTAGGTTATAAAACAATATCTGAGAGTGTGGGACAACTAGGGCTGGATGATAATTCAATAACAATATATATCAATCAATAGACATAGTTCAATAGAAAAAGAAGGGTCAATAAAAAGTTCAATATAAAACTTTTCCTTACTTTTGTATTCTAGCCTATTGCATAGCCATATCATACTACAGTCTTTACATCCTCTCAACCAATTATAAACACAGACCCAGCTAAACTCCTTCTAGCTTCAAAGAGTTGAGAGAGCATGTGTTATCTTTTCCTTTTTTATGACTTACAGTTTTGGTAAAAAAAAAAAAAGGTTGGTTGAACAAAGGGCTTTGTTAGAATTCAGTGTTCTTTATTTGAAAATAGACCATTAAGCAACAGCATAAAATGGCCAGGGCTGTACTTAAAATATATGTTTTGAATTTTTTGATAATTACTGATATAGATTAATATGATCTCAATTTCATCTATATGTTTTTTTTCTATATCGTCCAGCTCTAGGGATAACTTTGAGAGCAAGGAGAGCAATACCCAGAAGCAGTCAAGAGGTCCATGGTCACTCTGGAGGAGCCAGAGTGCCAGAGCTTGGTTGGGAGACAGCTAACAGTCCTGCGCAACAAAATAGATTACTGGAAACCAAGCATATTTGCACAATTTGGTACTTTGTGCTGATTGATCAACTAAGTCCTATAAAAAAAAAAAAAAAAAAAAAGACACCGGTGGATGTAATGTGATTAAAATGGGGTGTGACTACTTTTGCAATTCCCCTTAAATGAGTAAATCTGTATTGGACAGGCCTGGAGCAGATAGATAAAAGTGGACTCTGCCTCAATTAAAATGTTTTGTAAAGAATTTTTTTTCCAGTACGGTACTAAATTCATCCATTTAAATATGCAACCATTTTTAAACAAGTCATTTTAGAGAGCAGTATTTGTATTTCAGTTAAGTAAAAGAGGTGGCAAAGTTCTCCCGGGAGCCACAGGGCCACAGATGTGACAGTAAAAAGGCCATTTGAAAACAAGCGGAAACACCAGTGGTTGATTTTATTGCCTCGGTTCATTGCCTCCTAAGCACCTGTTGTGGGCATAAAGACGCCAGTTACATCTGTCTCAGGCCGGTGTTTCCAGCAGTCAGCCAAAAATGAACAAGCAATGTTTTGGTGGAAACTTGCTCAGCTGAAGGGAACGACCGCAGGACCACGAGACATGGCATGTGCCGAGTGGCATAGTTGGGTTTACACAGAATTTGCATTGCCTGCAGGAGCCGACATCGCTTAAGCAGAACGCCATGTAATAACCAACTTACTGCAGGTGAATCAAAAACGAATAAAAGTGATATGTATGAAAACGATAACTTGCTTAGTTTTCACCTGCATAAAAGAACTATAGCTTTACATAATTTCAAAACATATTTCTCTGAGACCCTGTTGCATTGTGAATATCAGCAGAGGTACACACGTGTCTCATCTCAATGCGCTGCTTTAATGTTGCAAGCATATTTAGGTGTGGCTGAAGCTTGGCATTTAGAAACCACGCTATGAATGGGAGTCGCACCCAGTGTTTTAAATTAATCCACAAACAAGCTGGTAACATTAGGTACAGTCAGTATTTAAGAACTGTAAATGAATTTATTAATTCACTTTAAAACCTCAAAGTTGCATCTATGTGTGGTGCTGCACATGATTGACATGAACGTTATTGGTTTTGGTGCCACTGAATATAACCAGGATCAGTAAAGGCAATCAGCTTATGTTGCTAATTCATACTTGCCCCTAATCCTTAATTTCAGATTGTGAGCCCAATCAAGACATTTTTAGTTGATCAGTACCAAAAGTTCCTCATGAAACAACTCCTGATACCCATTTGCTCATCTAATTTTGCGAGCTTAGAAAGCAGTGCGTCAAAGTTTTGCATTAACCCCTTTTAGACAGTTTTTATGAATCTGCTTCTGTTTCCAGTACTGCCAAAATGCCTGTTGACTCATACCAAGAAGCACTTTGCTGCCAACTAGTAATCAGAGTGTGAACGACATCCGGTTATGATTTTAAATCATCAAGCAATATTTGAAACACTGTGCTAATGGGCCAAAATGGACTACACAGAGCCTAATGTTGTAATTAAATTATAAAGCCCCGCTTAGTAATAAATTCATCAACAAAATAATCCTACCTGCAGTACATTCAACTAAAATTTGTTAATTTACTGTTGTGCCCATTTTTCCAGATGAGACAATTCACATCAGACATAATTTACATCATATTTCAGAGAGAACCAAAAAAAAAATAAAAAATAAAAATAGTGATGTGAGGAACTAAAAGGCAATATGTCAGATGGACTATGATGTGATGTCCCACCGCTACTCTCTGTGTTGTTCTCTAGTCTCTTGTTTACATAGTCAGGTTGGACCAGACATGTGCATGTGAACAGCTGCCACAATCGGAGCAGTGCAGCTTCGGAGCAACATGGTGGCGAGCACCCCAGCAGATGAAAATGTAACAGCATTTTAAAGTTATGAGTTACTTCACTTGAAAACGTTCCTAAAGCCTGAAAAGGTTTGGCAAAAACATTTTTTGTTCAACTATGTTGCATGTTTTTCCCCATACAATCAGGGAATTGTTCACCTTTACACATATTTGGAGTGAAAGACTGCATAAACTGCTGCAGCTTCCCATTGTGCGAAATGATCTGCTCTGCAAGCTGCACTTAGAGTAGTCCATTCAAGACCTTAGGAGATTGAGGTGCACAGCACGCAGCTGAAACAATGGTCACATTTCAAGATATTCAGAGCTAAACTCCAGCTCTCTAAAGCAGGAGAGCACCGGTTTAACTGCTTTTACTACAATGAAATGTTACAAGCCAAATTATTAAATTATATCGAAACAGAGTACATATGCTTAGCACTTCAGAAAATTACCCCAATGGAAAATCCTGTCGTCTACAGTCAGCGCTTTACAGAAGTGTTTTAAACCTCAAAATCCCGTCTTAGCGAGGCACACTGAGGCTCACTTTGCAGAAACTTCAAGTCGCAACAAACTATTAGTCGCTTTTAAGATAACAAGAGACTGAACCACCTAAAACATTACTGAACTGGTAAATGGAAGTCAAATTAAATGTGTTATTTTAGTGCACTTTAAAAATAAGTTTTCAAGCATTTACACAGTGATTTTACTCACTCGAATGATGTATTGAACAAGGACTATTAGCAAATGGTTGATGTTAAAAAATAGGTTTGTAAGATGTGATGATGTTTAAAATTCAGTTTGGAGTTTACATGTGCACTGGATAGCTGTGGGTTAAAAAAATAATTATGTGGAAGCTTACTCTGGGCATGCCCACCAGAGGTTTAACTTCCTAAAGACTTGTATTTAACTCAGTTGTAAGCTAAATAAGTTCATAAGAGGTTACCAGCAATAAAGGCTAATTGGTGGCAGAGAAAACAAGCTACATTTGCTTATGGAGAGCATTGACCCCAAACTCGTTCTTGAAGTTTTATCTTTCTTTGAATTTTGATGTAATTATGGCCACATTATTGCTGCTGGCACACAGTGGGCTTTGACTCAGACTGTCTAGACAATTTTTCCCCCACAAATGGATGAAAATAAAATCATTTAGATAAATATTTAGAGTAGTGTAGCTAGAGACTTATTCCAGCGAAAGCTCTGTATTTTAATTATTCTGTCCAAAATTAAATCAAAACAAGAAAACCAAGAATGTTGCGGAGCAAGAAAGGAACCTAGCTTGGCACTAGAACTGTTGTCCGATCCCTGCCTCACCGAGCTCTTTGAGAAAACCTTTACTGTCCATAAATTGTAATTCTCACCAAGTCATTCGAGGAAGTTGATGCTTACAAACTTAGAAATCCTTCCTATATTTAGAGAAACAGATTGATATCATTTTCCATAATGGTGTTAAAGAACATTTTTTTATGCTGAAATTTTGTTCCTCATCCTTGAATCTTTAATAGAGAATTATTTGTTTGGGGGTAATTTTCTACTTTTAGGTTCTTTATTCTGTTGCCTTATACAGTGTGGGGACCTTTTATGAATTTTAATCATTAACCGTTTGAATTCATTATAAGACACTACATGAATTATACATAATGTAAATCTCTTTCAAGTCTTTCTGCCTTGTGATAAACTTCCACTACATGCAAAATGTATGTAAATGACTGAACTCTGATTGTAACGACTATTGTTCGAGACAGTTTAGAAGAAAAGAAAAGACTGTCAGATTTTAAAAATCAGTTATTAGGAATTTGCACATTCATATAACCATTTTTTATGTATGTTTTTATAAATGCCTGCATTTATGAAAACAAGTTTAAACTTATGCTTTAGTATCAAGGCAAATACACCAAATCTCTGAGATGCCTAAATCAACTGCAGACAGTAAAGATTTAAAATTCCATAAACCACCGGGATCAGGTTAACATCTTAGATGTTACATGTATCTTGTTTGTATTCACAGCTCTTTACTGAGAAATAGTAGTTAAGATCTAGTTTAAGATGCAGTATGGGCCCATGGGTGACCCCTTTCTTATACCACCCTCAACCGATCCAAATTAAGCAAATCATCTAAATTCTGGGGAAGGATAAAAACACTATAACGTTCTGCACATTAAAAAGTTTCCATATTTTCAGAATAACATGGGGGGCACCAGCTGTAAAACAACTGCATGTTCAAGTATATGCAGAACTAAGAGTGCATTGCAACGTTATGTAGCGCATAATTAGTGTCACACATCTGCACCACATAATCTACTTTGAGCAGTTTCTGCCAGTTATTGCAACCATAAAATGCAGAAAATGTGGGCAAAATTGATCCCTTTGCATTTACTCCCATCAGCTCCTATGCCCATAGACGTTACATACTACATAATATCTACGTCTATGCCAGAAGTTGAAAAGACCCAGCCAATATGGAAGCGATGCAGGATGTGCTCCAGCACGTAATTATTAAAAACAATCCTAACCCACAAAATATTTCAACTCACATATGACAGCAGAGTTTTGTATGAGAATTTCTGTATAATTTTTTTGACATACAAATATGAATTGTTAAAATCACACCTTTTTGACAGCTTTCTTACTCCATACAGCTGGGACATTGAGTTATTAAAGTACTCAAAGTGATTTAAAACATGTTTTCCTTGAAAAAAAACTTAATGTTTAGGATTTTTAAGCGGTATATTACTGTATAATCCATTTATCAATCTAATATTTTATTAACTGGGTGGGGGGGTGATCCAACTACTAACATGGGGGTGGGATCCAACTCCCACCCCCATGTTTAGCTAGCATCTTCACAAGGCTTTCTCTTCATTTTCAAGGGTTGATTAGCATATTTCACACAAAGGCAAGTTCATATCTGGAACAGAGAACACATCTCAACCCTGAACTATGTTTGGACAATGGTATTCATTTTTAGACTTTTTTTTTTTTTTTTTTTTTTTTTTAAACACACCCATGATCATGGCCCACACAGGCATCTGTAATGGGTACCGAAGTATGAACCAGACTGGTGAAGATCCATTAATCTCTGATAATGTCCTTGATTTATTAAAAAAGAAAAAAAGAATACATTGCTTACATAAGGTTTTGCCTTAAAATGTTCCAGCAGCTGTGCTTCCATTTGACTAAAATCTTTGTTAAAAGCTTGCAAAGCCATGACATCTGGGCTTTCTTAAATTGTAGAAAGGCATAGTCATCATGATAGAACAGAGAATATATTACATAAAAAGTCATTCTGGCACTTTTTTTGTAATCCTTAAATACTTAAAAACATTAAAAAAAGTTTAATTTATTGTCAGCAAGAAATATAATGGTTCCATCTCTTTTTATGCAGTGTACATACTTATGTGTTTAAATGTATTGAGGGCAAACTTGAACCTCACAGGTCTACACTGAACAAGGACTTTGAAATTAAAGTGAAACCTTTATTCAAAAAAAATAAAATAGCCTTTACAATGCTTTTTAGCATTGGGATGGCCTTAGTAAAGCATTTTTATTAAAATTATGCTTTAGTAAAATATTTGCATGAAACTAGAGGGTGAAGGATAGCAATTACGTTTTATTATTGACATAAAGTTCCTTTGGTATATAAAAAAAAGTACTTCAATAACATTAATAGCACTTGATATCTTAGAAATGATGCTCTTAATTTGTTATTCACCAATCTAAAAAAGACAAAGCATAAAGAGAAGTCTTCAAATTCAACTTGACAAGCTAGCAGATAATGAGCTACATAAAAAAAAAAAAAAAAAGACCAAGATGGATCTCTTTGCACTGTAAAGCTCAAGCGATTGTCATTATCTAGTGGAGCAAAAATGTAATTTTATTAGGGACAACTGCAGCTACTATTTGTGATTATAAAATTAATCATATAAAGCATTTTAAGCCAGGCAGATATTTTGTGGTATACTTAATTTGCATCTCAAAGTGAAATAAAAAAAAAATAAAACCTTTTAAGATGTTTACAAACTGAAAAGGGTTATCTTTTAAGTAGAACAACCCTTTGACTTTGACAAGCCTTCACCAATCTAAACATGACATCAGCACTGTTTGTCACTCAGTGTTATCTCAAATGTTGCATCAACCGATGCACACCATCACACACTCCTCATCTCAAAGCAGCACCAGGATCAATACAGGAAAGAGGTTGGATCTTAAATTACAGAGGGAGCTGAAAAGGAACTCTCCCTGGGGTCCAAAAGGACATCACTCACATCCCTTTGAGTTTGTATCAAAAAATAAAGACGGGGATGCCAAACCGCTTTTCTCTTTGCAAGTTTGGGACCAACAAAAACATGAAGAGATAAGTTCAATTCAATTTTATTTATATAGCGCCAATTCACAAAACATGTCATCTCAAGCCACTTTACAAAGTCAAGTTCAATCATATTATACAGATTGGTCAAAAATGTCCTATATAAAGAAACCAGTTGATTGCATCAAAGTCCCAACAAGCAGCATTTACTCCTGGAGAAGCGTAGAGCCACAGGGAGAGTCGTCTGCATTGTACATGGCTTTGCTGCAATCCCTCATACTGAGCAAGCATGAAGCGACAGTGGGAAGAAAAACTCCCCATTAATGGGAAGGAAAAACCTCCAGCAGAACCGGGCTTAGTATGAACGGTCATCTGCCTCGACCGACTGGGGGTTACAGAAGACAGAGCAGAGACACAACGAGAGAGACAAAAAAGCACAGAAGCACACATTGATCCAGTAATCTGTTCTACATTAGATGGTAATAGCGGGTGAGCCGTCTTCTCTGGATGATGTCACAGTTAACAGAACGTCAGACCAGGTGTACCTACTATGAAGAAAAAGAGAGAGAGCAAAAAGTTAAAGCAGAAATGACAACACGTAATGCATAATTGAAGAACAATAGAACTCTATAGAATGAGAAAATTAGATCCTGATGTCCTCCAGTAGCCTAAGCCTATAGCAGTAAAACTATAAAGGTAGCTCAGAGTAACATGAGCCACTCTAGGTTTAAGCTTTGTCAAAAAGGAAAGTTTTAAGATTAGTCTTAAAAGTAGACAGGGTGTCTGCCTCACGGACCAAAACTGGGAGTTGGTTCAACAGGAGAGTTAAAACACAGAAACAAACATTGCTTAACATTTTCTCTTCTTTCATTCAATGTCCATTAAAATCCCTACCCTAAAAACAAAATGATGCATAAATCCCTAAATGGCAAAGTCAAGTCGTCTTTCAGACTACCTGCAGCTTTAACAGCTTCTAAGTTTAACACCTGAACAGGTCGCCAGTCTGTCGCAGGGCAAAACAACAACAAGGATATTCAAAATGTATTAGGCTCCACCTCCACTGTCCTTCCTTTGTTCCTAAAGTAGGTAAGGGACCCATTTATGGAACAAGTGAGGAAGTAAATGTCAGATTTTAGAGAAAATAAGATGTTTTAGCCAAGTGGTCTTTTTTAGCTCATTGTATGCGTTTCATAGGTCAGATTGAACACCAAGCACTTTCTTTTGGCTTCAAGGCCATTTTATGTACGTAATAACAGCTTGAAGGACGACAGGAGTCAAGTGTCTCACCATGGCCCCTTTTGAATATGATGCAACACAAGCTTAGAAGACAGGGTAGATAAGAGGGCTTCAGTACTCTAATCCTGTTGTAGTTTGACCAAAGCATCTCATATATTGCTTTAAGAACTCTTGAAAAGGGGGCATTTCAATCTGCTTTCTTTCCTCCTTACGTGAATACATCTCACTCGAGACTGTATACGCTCTTGTTTTCCTAATCCTTTTGAATTCATTACCATGCATGCACTATTCATGCGCTCACTTTAATTATAATGAAGTCCTAACCTAGAGACCCTTCACAGGGTGCCTCCCGCAAAAGGGCAGAGATCATGTGTGTGTGATTGGATTACAGACAGCAAAACACTCATGTTTAACCACAGCAAAGGCTTAACCTTAAACACACACACACACACACACACACACACACACACGTATATGTATTTGCATTTGAGATTATGCCACCAAGTTTTTTTTTTGTTATTTTGTCCAGAATGACAGATTTCAAATTAAATCCAACTTGCCATTTTATTGCATATTGGTTCTCATTTCTGTAAACGATTTCACCTAAAAAAAAAAAATAAATAAAATGTTTGGTTTAAGCCAGGTTTTGACTTGGTCATTAAGTGATTATCAGGGCAAAGGCCAGGAGAGTGTCCAAAAAAAGTCGAGCTAAAATTTTTATTGGTATAAGATGGAAATAGTAGTCAGCTTTAAACTTCTGTGGCGAAAGAAAAAAAAAAAAAAAAACTTTCTTAAAAAAAAAAAAAACAATTCTCAACAGGAATCTAGATCAAGCGTAACATTTAAAGCTTGGCTTCAATTGTGTACTTTGAATGTATATCATTTTGTTTTTCAGCTTTAATTTTATGATGATTTTGTAGTTCAACGTTGTAACAAGATAGTTTTGTGTCATTGTTGTTTGCAATCCATTGGATTGTTTTGGTTGAGACATTTTTGATGGTGTAAGCACTATTCAGTCTAGCAATTGTAATCACCGAAGCTTACATCATCATGGAAGGCTTGGTATAAAAAAAAAAAAAGATTAAGTAATAAAAGTGGTAAAACAATCTTAGGCAAAATGTTTTTCAATTATCTATCAAAGATTAAAAAGTGATCATATTTTTTTTTTTTTTAAAGGCAATGAACAACGGAATAAATGGTCATGCACATGAAAGATTTTATATGTATAACCATTGGTAAAATGTAAAAGGTTTGTTCAGAGTTTATACACAAATACCTAATCACTGGCTTCAAAATGTATTCTTACACAGTTCCTTTTCCTCTACAGTATATACACACACAGACTCATGGATTTTGTTAATTGGTCTGTAGCAAGTTGCACCTCAATTTTAGTGGTTTTTTTTTTCTCGTTTCCAGCAACAGCTTCTGGTGCAATATTGTTCGTTGACCCAGTGTTTAAGTATAGTCCACACATTTTACCCAATTATATAGTCTATAATGGGGTTGTCAAAGTAACCAATATTCAGATAGTCGGTACTAAAATTAATTATTCAGAGAATCTAATTTGCGTCAGAATTAACATAAACTGAGAAACGGGGTTAAGAGGTACTTTCCCTATGAAGCAGAGGGACAGGAGAAAAAAAAACAAAAAACAATGCAAGATTCTTCAAGCAAATGCTTTGACAGTGGTGTTTGAGAACAACTTAAAGGGTCAATAAGGCTCTTCTATCTACAACAGTGAAGAAACCTCCAGGACAACATAAGTTAACTGTTTAAATATTAGTTTCCAAAATCATGCAACTCTCCGTTCTAATAATGCAATGCACAGGAAAATGTTAATTGGCGGTATGCTCGGACAGCTACTAAATAGTGAAGCAATTGGAGCATCTGGCCCCTCCGTTTTCACTAAATGGTATGAGCCTTTGTACTTGCATGTGATTGGCTTACATGGAACCCGAGCTGAGCAATCAGCAAAACTTTGCTGTAGGCAGAGCTGAGGCTGTGAGGACTAAAGTAGCAAAAAAGGGGGAGCCGGCTCGAGTGTGTACCTTCTGATTTACTGCTAGTTTAAAACAGAACAACCTCAAATAATCAAGGCAGATAATTTGCCTCAAGGTATTTTAGTAATCCCATTACTAAAACTATGAATTGTTTCAGCCTTAGTTCAGTTATGATGCAAGATCTGTATTATTTAACATTAAACTTTTAACATTATTGCTGATGACATGCTGGATGCCCATTTTCTTCATGCATGGGGACTACCAAAGAAAAAAAAATCATGATGGTTAGCTTGGGTACCTTCACCTTTAAATGGCTTTTAACATACTGTCCCTTTTAAAATAAACTTTGATAAAAAAGGTAAAACCATAAATCTCTGAATAAAACATTTTACAAAAGTCACCAATAGGACTCCACAATACTCAGTCCTTTTGAGTTATAAATCTTTAAAATCACACACACACACACACACACACACACACACACACACACACACACACACACACACAGGTTATTGGCATCTCTAAATGGAAAATGCAAGGCAGAGCCTTCAGTAATCAGTTGCCTCTTTGAAAGCTGTTTTCAGAATGGGTTTCGGAGGCAGACACACTGCTTTACAGATTAAAGACTACCTTCTCAAAACCCTTCAATATGGATGGATGAGCTGTTCCTACTTTACTGCTATATTCAGTGAAACATTTTTCATTTAAAAGATTCTACCCAGTAATATGCATCAATCGTTGGGATACTTGGCATCACAATTGTAAGCATTGCAGCACGAAGGAGTGTGGTTTAAATCCTGACTAGGAACCTACTTGCATGGACTAAGTTTGTTCTTGCTATGCATGTTTTTACAGTTCAGAAATATGCATGTCAGGTTAATTGAATTGTCCGAGAGAGAAGATTTTTTGCTCATTTTAATGGTATACTGAGGACCTTTTTTGGTCCTCGTTTGTTTTCTGGGCTAGGGGTTAGGACTAAAGTGTCAATTACATTTAGCATATACTGCTAAAGGTTAGGTTTGGGGTTAGGGTCAGCCCATAGAAAGGGTTGAAAATAAATGGAAGTCAATGGATGTTAAGGCACCACCCTCACTTTGTATTTTAAACAAGCGTGTGTGTGTGTGTGTCCGCACCGTTTGCCTTTGTTTTGCTCTGTGATGGACTTAATCTCGTCAGGGTGTACCTTTCCTTTGCTGGAGACAGGCACCAGCCCTCTTAGATTTAAAGGATTAAGCAGCTATAGAAAGTGAATGGATCCTTTCAGTCTGTTTGAAGTACCTAAATCTAGGAAAGGTGGAGATCTGCGTAAAAGGTAGACATCGAAAATATATATTTATATATTTAGACAGACTAATTTTAGGCCGAATGATCAAAATTAGATGCTACATCAGTTTTCTGTGATATATGATTAGGCTTACCTCTTGCTACATTACAAATCATGTGGAAAAACAGTTTTGGATGCCTATTTAGAATTGCCGCTACTGCAGTCATACGCCATAAAATCCTGATTATAATGTGTACCAGAATATTCTTGCATGCTTAATGTTAAACAGTGTCTCATACATTGCTGCAGAACCTCTTATCTCTGTGAAATGCGTAATTTTAGTCTGTCTCATATTATGCAAATGTATTACAATCCTGAACAACAAATGAGCCTTTTCAGGCAGTTCAGGATGAGTGTCGAGAATAAATCTCTTGGATGCAAGCTTTAAAACATGGTAGACTTTTTAAATGCACGACACATTCCAGGAATGCAAGGAAAATCCAAAGAGCACAAATGAAGCGTTTAGAATTCCGGTCAATAAATTAAAACTAAGCAATACGTTAGAATCTCATTCACATTATAATGACAACACAAGCTTAGTTTCAGTAGCATAATTTCCACCTTTGACATACATTTTTGCAGCTGCAACAGCTAAAATACAGTATCTCATTAACACATCAATCACTTAGTAATTGCCACTTATGTATGAGCAGGTAAAATATAACCTTTATTCAAGAATGACAAACTTTTTAGTGAGCTGCTTCTGTTTTTGGAGTCACCCCATTATGAAGTAACACTTTGCCAGTCACATTATGTTGATAATCATCAATTTCTCCTTATTAATTCTTCCTGTGAATAACTGCCCAGAGCAGTTGTGACTGTGGAACAGCAGACAGGGATAATTTACCACCTTACAGGAGATCGGAGCACCGTGCAAAGTATATTAACCCTGTGATTTTCCCCCCAAAATTTTGCCATGTTACAAGCTTAAGCATTGATTTGTCTTGGAATTTTAAGAGAGAGATTAATAAAAAGAAAAAGCAGAAGGAAAGGGTTATCAAATTATTTTAGAAGTAAACCTCCTATTGTACTCTGATACCAACATAAAATCCATTGCAACTGTCTGCCTTAGAAAAAACATATTGTAAATAGATTCCACCTGTGTCTAATTTATTTAGACACGTTAATTTATTTAGACAACACTGGCAAACAATTTGAATCAAAGGCCGAGAAACAAAGCAGACAGGTCAGTGATGACGTTGCAGAAAAGTTTTAAAGGTATACTATGCAACCGGGGTTGATTTTCCAGCGAGGCTCCCCCCAGAGGGCGAAAGTAAAAGTGCACCGTCATAAAAATGCTCAGCTGTTCTGGTTTCTCCGTCAAGCCAGGCGCGGTTGTTTTGAGCTTAGCAGACAGGCAAACGCAACGAAAAGTCGAAAAAAAACCAGCAGTACAAACAATGACTAACACAATGAAAGTATGAACATCAGGGTTTCCCGCAGCGCTATCTTGGCGAGGCGGCTGCCTCGCCAACATTAAAAAAAAAATAATAAAAAAAAATAAAATTAAAAAAATTAAATTAAATAAAAAAAAAAACTTGATATGCTTGCATATTTATTTGATGTTAACACGCGGTTCTTTGTTGTTGCTTTCGCGCGTGCATATAGTGAATAGCAGGGCAAAAACACATGGAGTTCTCGCCGTAAAGCAAGACCGACTCTCGCGGTCTTGCACGAGACCTTCTGAGCCTGTGTGGCTGGGGCCGAGGGCTCTTGCAATGGGGTACCGCGCAGCAGACTATTTTAGGAAACACACGTCACGATGACGTCACATCACGTGGTACGCAGTGGGGCAAACTCCGGAAAGCCGCCGTTGTTTTGCTGTAAAAGAGACGTGCGTTAGCCTAGGTTTTACTCGGTAAACGACTGCTTTTTCCAAATCTAAGACCATGGTTTTTAAACATTGTTGCTATGGAACGTGCAACAGCGACTCGAGTTACGCCGATCGGCCGCATATGAAGGATGTTTTCTTCAAGACTGCCAAGGAGAAATGTGTGCGCTGGGACCGGGGGCGGTCGGCCTACACAACAGTTCAACCCGGAAAAAGTTACCAAATTCAAGTACATATGTAGCAAGCATTTTGTCGGAGGAAAGGGCACAACCGAAGAACATCCTGACCCAATTCCAGCGACATCAAGTCAAGGTAAGAGTATTTTGGTGGCCGACATGTTAATAAAGTAGCGCCTGCTACCATGATAGCATATAGGCTATCATGGTAGCAGGCGCTAACATGATAGCCTGCTACCAGGCTTACTCAAAAACATTTCAAATGAGACAAACATTAAACATATACCCATTCCTGGACGGTGATTGCAAAAAAAAAACAAAAAAAAAAAAAAAAAAAAAAAAAAAAAACAAAAAAAAAACGGCCGACGCTGCCATGATCGCCGCGCAGAAAAAAAACAAAGCTTACCGTTCATCAACTCGGCCAGTTTTCCAGTCTTTTTAAGCCCTCGAACCTCAAGCCATCGTTTGAGCTGAAGGTTGGTGCAACCAGTAATCCGTGCGCCTGGGACATCGTCTTGGGAAAGTTTAACGGCTGTAAAGTCGGTCATATCGCTGTTTCTGTTGCGTGTGTAATAGCTGGGTTATCCGTGCTTTCTCTCCTGTATGCCATACGAGCTTGCTGTGTGGCGGGCGAGGGCTCTTGCAATTGCAAGTACGGTATTTCCCCCACAGACCACCAGGGCGGCCGAGAAAACCTTTGTTCGACCTGAAATGACTCATTTAATCATCCAAAACGGTATGGAACACATTAACTGAAAAATGTTGCATAGTATGCCTTTAAAACAGGGTCAGGTTATACAACAGTATCCAAAGCTTTGAACATGTCAGAGAATTGTGCCATACATCATGCAACATAATTGGAATGGAACAACAATTTTTTTTTTTGTAACACCATTACATACAGGGGGTCACCACAGAGTACTGTATCTCAGCAGCAAGACCGGCCAGCACAAAGCAAAGGACTCCCCCTAACCAACATGCCTTGGACTGTTGAAACTCAGATGGTCCAAAAGGTAGGGGGCGTATATAGTCTTCACCTTTATGACTTACTTCAATGGCCCTGTTGTTGTGAAACTGATGAACTCTTCTTTCTTCGAGGTATGTGCCTTTTTTTTTATTATTATTATTATTTAAAAAGCCGTCATCTGCCCACTGTCAAAAAGCCACACTTGGATCTTTCTCTCCCTGAAAGCAACAGGCCAAACTCCAAGCTACCATTTTTAATCCAAGATCATTGAAAAGGCCATAGCAGAACAACTAAACTGCTACTTGGATGAAAAGGGCTTTATGGATACTTTTCAATCTGTTTTTTTTTTTTTTACATTTCATTCTACAGAGTCAGCATGATTAAAAATTACCAGTGACATGCTGATGGCAGCAGACTCTGGTCACTACTCTGTGCTGGTTTTATTGGACTTTACAGCAGCTTTTGACACCGTGGATCATACTGTTCTGGTTCACAGAGACTTGTTTGGCATTTTTGGCACTGTGTTAAACTGGTTCACTTCATACTTAGACATGTCTTTTACTATTTTTATGAAATATGTTTACTCAGTGCACCACTGTCTTGTGAAGTACCTCGAGGTTCAATTTTGGGTCCAGTTCTCTTTGTTGCATTTGTATAATTTTGGGGAACATCCTAAAAAGCCATACAATATTTCTTACCATCTATATGCTGATATCCAGCTGCATTGCTCTTTTTGGACCATCTGAGATGCACAAGCTGTCTGGACTCAGAAGGTTTGTCAGTAATCAAAATGTGGCTGCATAACAACTATCTCCAGTTAAATGAAAACAAAACTGGAACCCTTATCATTTCCCGTGATGATAAAATTCCTATAATCAGGCAGCAACTCGCTTCTTTAACTCCAACTGTGAAAAGTAGTCTCCAAAAACCTGGGTGTCATTTTTGACAGTTCCTTATCCTTTGACAATCATTGTAAGTCACCAGTTAGTAACTGCCTTTATCATTTAAGGAATATTTCAAAAATCTCTTCACTGAACAGAATCCACAGTGTTTTAAGAAACATTTGAAACATTGTTTATTTAGACAAGCATTTGCTTAAGCACTTTGTGTTTTTGAATGGCTTTTGCTCCTATGAAGCACTTTGCGATATCAAGGTCTATGAAAGGTGCTTTAGAAATAACATTTTACTTTACACCTGGTGAGCTAGCCTAAGAGTTGATGAGGAAGGGATGCTCAGCATAGCCCCTGCTGCCCACGGCCAGTGTGAAATGTCTCAGGAGCCAACTAGGTGGGAGCCCATAATTCTGAGAGGTGGTCCCAGCACCCACACAGACACAGAACATATATGTCAAGACTTTTGGCTCCATTTGCAATAAGATATGCTTCTGCAAGCCAACAGGGGCCAAATACAAGTGACAACATTTTCTAAATCTTCATTGTAAAAGTATAATTAGTGTAGTCAAAAAGTATAATCAAAACCACACATTTTCCCTGTCACTAAAACATTATGTACAATTTTGCATCGGCCTATCACATAAAATTGCAACACTGAATTTTGAGAGTGGAACAAGATAAAGTTCAAAGAGTAATATAGAACTTGCAAGGCATTGTACAAGTAATTGGTGCATACTGGTTGGAAAATGTTCTGATTCACAACTGTAGGCCAGGAACATCTGCGTTAACCATAGTCGTATCACTCCACGTAGCAATATTGTCCGAATGTTGTGCTTATTATATTTAGATGAAAATATATTTCTCAATTTAAAGTTGACATTTGTTGTATCAGATTTGATATCAGAACGACCACAAATGGGCTTTAAATCTTCAGAAGTTTACAAACTGTATAATATAAGCACTGTCATGCAATTAAACTTAGCCTTGAGTCTGAGGGAAATAAATTCCTGAAGTGTTGCACAAAGCAGCAACTTGGCAGTTCGTTTGGAGCACTCACTGATACACTGGGTAAAGCCAGGAGATGACTACCACATGCTGCTTCACGTGCCTTGACCTATCCTCAAAGCCATACACCCTGATCCCCCTGGTTACAAAACTCATCTTCACTTCACATCTAAGCTGCCCTTCTTTTCTTGGCCTACATTTCAACACCCATCATCTCCATCTGTCATTCACCTCTGCTCTTTTACTTCAGCTCTACATCATTTTCTTTTTAACAAAAGCCTTTTATCCTCCCATGCCCGATACGCTTCCCACCTACCTCTTCCAAGAAACAAACTAATTAGTAATTAAAATGCTCATGGTCAATTGGGCAAATTATTGCACAGTATGCCACACCTGAGAGGGAGGTGGGAAATTAAACTTAAAAAAAAAAAAAAAGCTTGCGAGCAAGAATGCTGAAAGAATCAGAGAGAGAAAAAACCTCTCATTATTAATCATTTATGGCCTTTTACAGCAGCAAAGAACAATCCAAGGCATTTACAAGAAACTGCAAACCACACTACTCTTTACTTAAATATACAAGCATGCAGACTTGTTTTACTGCCATCATGTAGCCCAAGCCCAAAGGTGTCCAGGTGTTTTCAGACTTATGCAGCTGTTAAGAGGAAAAGCATCCATCAATCAGCAGGTGGTGATGTTCAAACAAGCAGCCGTAACGAGCCCTGGGATCATAGGTTGCATGTTTGATGTCAACTTTTAAATTAGAGGTCATAAATGACTGGTCACCCAGTCATTTAGAACAATGCTAACCATAATGGCTGACAGCATAAAGCCTTTAGGGAACATTATGCCTTCTTGCCATTTATTCATTACATGCACTTTGCTTTATTTGTCTCTAAAATAGAGTTTTACATGGAGGCACACAGAGTAAGCCTGCACATGTGTTTACTGTACAGCCTGAGACATTCCATCTCTGGCTGGTGAGCTCCACAGCCCAGAGGAATGAGCACAACACTGACGGTTGGTGGGGATCAAGCTGTTGAATGATTAGGAACAGTCCTCTGGCAGTGCCGTTCCTTTTGGCAGTAAACAGCATTTAGAGCAATTAAGCTAAAAATTAGATGGCATCAACCTTTGCACTTTGCCCACAGTTCCGCTTTTGTTGCTTGTTTTTCAATTTTTTTGTTCCTTCTCCTTACACACCTCTGTTAAAAACCTCACTTTCAAAAGACCCAGAAAGAAAAAGGAGTATGAAATTATTAGGTTTTAAACAGATGCACCATGTATATGCCCATGGTATCAGATTGCTAAAAAACTTTATTTCCCCCCACATTCTAAAAAAGTTCAATAAATACTAAACAGTGGCTCACGTGGAGGCATGTACTGTAATTGAGAAGTGGAAGGAAAATTAGGGTTTTCAAGTTGTTTATTATGAAGCAAATTCTGTAAAGTGGGTGGGGGAGGGTGATCTTGTATTCAGCCCCCCCCCCCCCTTTTATCTTGATACAAATACATAAAGTGCAGTCCAACCGATTGCCATGACAAGTTCATTTCAGTATAAATACTTAGTGTTCTAAGTCTCAGAGGTTAGGAGAACATTACGGAACATGGATACCAAGGAACACAGACAGTTCAATAAAAAGTTGTGGAAAAGTCTAAAGCAGGGTTTGGCAATAAAATAATATCCAAGCTTAGAACATCTCAAAGAGTAGCGTTGAATCATTTACCTGAACACGAAGAGCACAGTGCAACTGCAAACACAAAAAAATTAAGATGCCCACAAAAGCCAAAAGGCCAGATAAAGAGGGCTTTAATCAGAAAAGGTGCCAAAAGGTAACTCTGGAGGAGCCACAAGATCCACAGCACAGGTGGGAAAGCCTGCTGACAAGACAATTGTTAGCTGTGCACTCTAAAAATCCAGGGATTTTTTTTTTTTTTTTTTTACAGAAGTGGAAAGAAGATAGCCATTGTTGAAAGATGGTCACAAGTCCCATTCATATTTTATCACAAGCCAGAGACTACATAGGGAACACTGAATTAGTGGAATCGAATAGGAGCAAAATGTAAGTTTTTGCTATTCATAAACAAAAACTTGTGTGGCAGAAAGAAAAAAAAATGCACATCACTGAACACCATCCCAGACAAGTGACCAAAGGAAATTGGGTGGAGGAAACATCATGCTTTGAGGTAGTTTTTCCATTAACAGAGGATGAGAAGCTATTTGTTGTTGATGGGGAGAGATTAAGCTCATTCTTGGTAGAAAACCATTCAAAAAGGCTGTACATATTCCCCTTCCAGCCAATGACACTAAACATGTAGCCGGAGCTCAATGGAACAGCTTTAATTAGGGTATATCCATGTGTTAGAATGGTCTAGTTGGAGTCAAAACCCAAATGTAAATGAGAACCCATCGCATTGATATTCACAGATGCTCTCCATCTAACCTAATGAAGCTTGAACTGTTCTGCAAAGAAAAAGTTGTAAAAGAATAGAAGCCTCTATATGTGCAAAACTGAAACATACCAGCAAGGCCTTGCAGCTACAATTGCACTGAAAGTTGTTCTAAAACGTATTGACTCAGGCGGAGATTATTACAAATGCAGGAGATATTTTGACAACCAGATATCCTTTTGCTTCCACTGCACTGTTGGTCTGTCAAATAAAACGCATTGTAACATGGCAAAATGGAGAAAGTTCAGGAGGGTATCAAACCTTTTGCAGAAACATTTCTGAATCCTAACCAAAACACTTGTTTTAATAAATGTATCGTCAAGGAGTCTGAGGTAGAATTCCAGGTGCAATGTCAGAAATGTTATGTTAGAATTTATTGGTAAAATTTATTTACCAATAGATTCCCAAAAGTCTAAATCCTAGCCACCCATTTCGACCATCATTCAAGTTACAGATCTAAGAAATAATCAGAATGTTAAAAGCCAGAATGAGCAGTTTTTAAAACCCCCTAATTTTCCACCATCATTGAAAGAAAAAAAAAAAAAAAAAAAAAAAAAAAAAAGGAAAGGCTGGCTCAAATCATTTTATTTCATTAAATAATTCCTAACTTCCTAAATGCGTTTTCTTACCCCTGAAGCTTCACTTAGTCCCTTTAACATGAAAAAAGTACTGCCACTTAATTTGTAAATTCATGGCAGATGAAGAGTTTCTGTTGTTCATGGAGGGCTTGTCCTCCATAAAGTTTTAGTGCCTTCAGCTGAGCACTCGAGCGGCCTTCTCACAGACAACCCTGGGTGAAATATGGACCTCACACAAACACATACACCCATAAATCCACAAGGCACACAAACACATTCACAAAGTAATGTGACCCTCTCTGTATATCACAAGGACCAACAAGCCCCTAATGCCTGCTAAAAGAAGGGAGGAGAAAAAAAAAAAAAAAAAAAAAAAAAAAACTTGAGCCTAATGCACAAAAACTAAATTAGATTTTCCTTGCACCGTGTTAATATAAAAAATGCCTAAACTGCATATTAGGCACAAACACACTGATATTACCAATTCTGCTTTCTGCTGACAAAGTCCCACATAGAAGTGAAGCCAGACTCTTGTGGCATCTGTGATATCTACAGAGCTGCAGTCCCTGAAGGGCAGTCCTCTTAAAAAAAAAAAAAAAAAAAAAAAAATCATACATCCAAGCAACTCAAAAGGAGCTGTTCTCCTTTGCAAAGCAGTTGGATTAAAAAAAAAAAAAAAAAAAAAAAAAAAAAAAAAAAAAAAAAAAAAAAAAAAAAAAAACACACACACTTATGTTTTCTGGCCTACAGGTGCATCTCAAACTGGAAACTGTCATACAGATGCATACACATAGAATGATAAAGCTATTCCAAGTGTTTCTCCTGGTAACTTTCATAACGACGGCTTACTGAAGCTCAAACCTCAGTTTCTCAGAAATGTCGATTACTTGAGACCAATTTTCATCCAGAAATATCAGCCTGCTGAAGAGTATGTTCATGTACTGGAAAGTATTTGCACACATGACTCAGTTGGGTTGTGTGGCATGGAGTTAATCAGCCTGTGCCTCCAGGAGGAGTTAAGGGAGCGCAGCTTGCTTTAATAGTGGCATTAAGCAGGTCTGCATTGTTGGATCTGCGGTCTCTCATTCTTGACAATACCGCATAGACTCTGGCTCCCAAAAACTTCCCTGACTGTGGAAACTTCACACCAGACCTTAAGCATCTTGGATTCTGTGCCCCTCCACCCTTCTGTGACTTCAGCTGCAGCCCATACCTCATGAATATCTCCCAAACTCTTAACCAGACTTTGCTTTGCAATCTTCTCAAAGCAGGGGTATCAGCCTCTAATTCTGGTAGGTTGTTATCCTGCAATTCTTAGCCATATCTCAGATTCAAAATACCTGAATCAAAAGGGATTATTAGCAGGGTTCTAAAGAACTTAATTGTATCCTGAGGACCAGAATGAAATGAACCAGGGACACATCTAAATATATCAGGACACCGGCCTTCAAGGACTGGAGTTTGATACTTCTTAAGGTTGCAGTTATATTTCTTACTTGTGCACCTTCCCCCCACCCCAACCCCTTTTTCCTTCCACACAACTTTTCATTTATATGCTTAGATACAGGACTATGAACAGCCTACTTTAGCAATGACCTATTGTGACTTACCTTTGTGGAAGATATCAATGACTTTTTGCTGGACAATTGTCAAAAACAGCAGTCTCTCATGATTGTGCGGGCCATAACATTAAATGTTACATCATGTATTCCGGTTTTACATCAAATTCACCAAAAAAAAAAAAACTAATTTATATATAGCCTCCTTAATGAAGCTGAGTCTAACTTGTTGAACTGAATTACTAAAAAGCTTCAAAATCATTGAGATTGTAACTCCTAATCAAGAACAAAGAAGCATCCATGAAAACCTTTTGAAATACCGTCAACTAACTGTAATTATTTTCGCAGATTCATGCAGGTTTCAGACCTTTGAGGATGACCTCCAGGTCGTCTCGTAAGATGTCGAATGTGCTGTATCTAGAGCTGGTCTCTGGGATAATGTTCTTTTTCAGCCATCCTCCACAAGCATATTGATAGAAGTTGTCACAAGGGTCCACGGTAGCATCCATGTTGTCAATGAGGCGGGACGCTGAAGGGAAATTGAGATAAGGCAAGCTTTTAGTGTAGGGGGAAAAAAAATACCCATAAACAAGTATGAAACAAGCTTGCAAAAGTACAAGGTGAAAGAAGCCCTATCAAATTACACAGATTAAATACACTTTAGTGCTACCAGAAAGACTGTGTGGACGGCAATAAAACTTACAATCAGGGTGCACTGGAAGGCAGGAAACTAAATTAGCAAAACTGGAGAGCAACAAGAGAGCAGCAGCAAGATAGGACATAACGAAGGCCTGGCAGAGGAGAAGGAAGTCAGACTTCCTTCTGAGACTGACAAATGTAGCCACAGCTGATTTAAAACAGCTGTGTGCCAAGACATGAACTCACTGAGGTGTACAAGGTGTACAAAACAGGCATTTCAAAATAAAACAGGACATCTCCTCAATAAAGAATCTAATAGTGAAAAGCCAAAATAAAAGTCCCTGTCTAAAAGAAACGAGCACCACATCACAGGTCATAACAAGTTGGACTTTTAATGAGGTCTTTTTTCAAAAACTACCACGGGGAGATTAAAGATGCCTCCCATGTCACTAATTAATACTCTGACATTTTGGGAAATGTGCTTAATCATCTTACACCAAAGTGTTCAAAGAGAAGATTAACTGTGAACCTGTTGAAGGATGAAGGCACCAGCTGATTAGCTTAATGCTAGAAACAGGAAAGCAGCTCCAAATCTCTGTGATTAGAGTAATCTTATCCTACAAATCTAAAGAGCCAAACAGCTCCCTTCCGATGGTCCTAACACAAAAGTTAATGTGTTCATTCATCATTAACAATGAGATATTATATGGAAGTTTGTGAATAAACACGATTCACTAAAATTGCTCCATTTAATTTGACTCATTTAATTAAACATAAAATATTTATCATTCAGCCATTTGAGTCAGACTACTCATTTTTATCTTAATTTAATCTTGTTTTGCAAGGTTGTTGCTAGGTAAGACCTCTTAGTAAGGTGGAGTCGTGATCGTGGGTCTTATAAGTGGAAAATAAACTGTTCAAATGTTAAATGATCACAGGAGAGACATGGGGAAATATGTTACACAGAGCACCTGCTATAAAAGCTTTGGAAGTTTGTCAAAAATACTTTCTGCCATTCTGGTAGAAAGAAATAACTGACAGTACCACAAAAAAAAATTTGAAGTAGATTTTCTTTCCAATGTCCTTTCACTTAGATATCATTTCCAAGACAAGTAAAATCCTAACATTAGCAGAGATTTGCAAAGATAAAACAGCGGAGCAGCAGTAATTGGGTTTTGTTCAGGCACCAGTAGTGAAAATATGTTCCTCTTTTTTCAAGCTGCAATTAAATTACAGACGGGTGTTCGCTTGGAGATCCCTTGTGACAAGGCTGTCTATCAAATCTGACTGAATTGGGACACGGACTCTGCAGAAATGGTTCAGAAAATAAATTGGCATCTGTTGCTGAAAACTGGTACCAAAGATGTTCATTTTTTTTTACTTGTTATTGCAGTTTTCATTTCTCTACCAGTAAATTGTTATCCCATGTACAAATATGTGTCTAAGGAGGAGACAAAGCGATAATGTATTCTGTCATTAGATAAGATTGAGGGAAAGATAGGAGGCATTTGATTATAGGTTTATCAAATTAAACACTGGGATAATGGCCCGTATCAGTTACATTTCCACTGGTTGGAATGTGAGAATTAGTGAAAAAAACTATTTGGCAAAGCTATCCTTCTGCTCATTTATATTACATAAGCTCTAAGCTCACTCCATTCACTAGCCATTCAATGTGTATAGCTATATATTGTGTATTTATGTACATCGATGACTTCAACCAGGCCACTCCAAAAGTAATTTTTTTAACCATTCAGAGGTGGATTTGCTGATGTGGCTCTGACCATATTTCTGCTGCATGATCCTGTTACGTTTGAGCCCAACGTCACAAACATATAAAAATTATCCTTAAGAATTTTTCCTTTAGGATTGCAGGCATCATGGTTCAGTCCATTCTGCCAAGTTATCCTAAAGTCCTAAAACAAAAACAGTCCCAGACCACCACCATACCACCACCATGTTTGACTGCTGGCATGGTATTTTTTTTAAATTTTGTGATGGTTTTAATACAGATTTAACAGGAGTGGACAGTTCTACTTTTGGCATGTCTGTCCACAAGAACATTTCCCCAACAGCCTATTCTTTGTTTTCTTTTTGGTTAACATTTTTTGCCTTTGAACTTCCTCAGCTCTGTCTCTTTCCTATTGTTGAATAATAAACACTGATCTTAATAGAGGTAACTAAGCCAGCAGTATTTTAAATGTTGGGCCTGGTTCTTTTATTTTACCTCTGGGATGAGTCATTATTGGTGTGGAGCACCATTCTTTGTGGTTTATCACTATTCCATGTTCTCTCCATTTGTGAATAATGGCTCTTAATGTGGTTCGCTTAAGAGTCCCAAAGCTTTAGCTATGGCTCCGTAACCCTCTCCAAACAGAGAGACATCAATGACTGTGTTTCTCATTAGTTCTTTCTTGTAGATCGGGGCATGATATGTTGCTGTTTGATATATTTTAGCCTACCTTTTGAGTCATAATGGCTCCCTTTGGGGTTTTCTTATTCTACACATAAGTTTAAAGTAATCTTTTATCTTTACTGAGCTGATCCTTCAAACTGCAACTAATATTAACATTTTGGAGTAGCCCAGGCAGAATGCTGACTTGAATTCGATGGAGAATCTGTGGAAGAAGCTGAAGTTAAGGGAGATGACAAGGAGACCCTCCAGTCTCAAAGACTTGGAGCTCATCACCAAAGATAAATCATCAAAATAACAGTAGAGAGAAGAAAAAACCTGGTCAGCAATTATAAGAAGGGTTTGATTGCTGTTGATTGCTTATTGAGAAGGGTATGACATTTTTGACATGCCATTTTTTATTAAAATTAAAACAGATAATTTGCTGTTGTTTTTTCTAAACCAAAACTCATTGTACGTTGTTTTATTATCTTTTTAAATATGTCTTACCTGCCAGAAAGAAAACTCATGGTTGATTGAACACAATTTTAATTTAAAATCTGACAGGAGTATGAATATATCTGGCCTTAACTATATGTAACAGAACATGCATGATGATAGTGGGTGATCATGCCTGTTTCATCATGGTTTTGTGTGAAAAGGGAGTATGTTCAGGTTTCGTAGAGGCATTTTGGGTAAACATGTCCAAAACGCTACTGCAGCAGTCTCAGTTCTCATATAGCTGTCTCCCTCTGGGAAAAGTCAAAGCCTTCAGGATGAAACAATAGAGAAAAAAAACAAAACAAACAATCTCAAGCTGCTTACCTGACTGCGTGCAGTCGGCTGTGGTGCAGATTTCATCTGGAAGAGAACATACATTTTTTTTACAAATCACAAACACTCAGTCGGGTTTTCTGCACTCATTAGTCATCTGTCTGAATCTGTCCCTTATTCAGTTCCCTATTTTTCTTTGCTTCTATTTTTTTCAATTCATTTGTTGCACGTATTTAACCAAAACTACTCCCTAGCATTTATTTTGCTCTGTCTTAGTCAAAGTTAATCTGGGATGCGCCGATACATCAGCAGATTGCTATCTGACCTTTAATACACCACTCCATGGGTTACATCTGAGTGCGCACAATATGAACATGGCTGGGAGCACATATCGCTTCAAACATAGACAAGCTATTCAGGGTTTGTTTTCCTGACAGGGCAGCTCACATATTTATTAAGCACAAGACTGCAAAAATTAATAATAGCTCAACACGCCCACAGAAGCCAGACAAACTCCATCAAACTTAATTGGATGACCTTTTCTGTCAGGATTCTGCAATCATGACCCGCTGAACTTTGTCAATAATTAATCTATAGATCACCTGCTTGTGATTACTGGTGCTCAAATGCTAGTTGATTGCTTACTTTAAAGTAAAACATATAAAAAGCAAGGCCTCAAACTTTGACATTGAACCAAAACAGAGAATAGGTTTGAACCTTGCTCTTAATTCCCCATTTGTATTTATACATCATCCTTTTTTTAAAAATGCCAAATGAATAACATTTTCCAGAAAAAAACCCATGCCTGAACCGGCTCTTGGAATTAAGCCTACATTTGGAAATTTGAGACAGTGTTTTTGAGACATGCAAACCTTTTAAAAGGGGACCTTTGAACACACTCATATTTTTTTTTATTCTGTACTACAGACTGTATTGTAGCACTGTGCTTAAAAGCACACGACTCAAGCGCAAGTGACTCCTATCTGAGCAAAGTGCAGTTCTTCTGCATGCTCTTTAGTGCTTACCATTAACCATGCAGTGAAACCTAATGAAAGACCATGAAAAATCCCTTTGGCTGCATGAATTTTTGTGGAGTTCATTAAAGATAAGAAAAGCACATAAAAATCTATCAATTTTCAGTGCTCATCCTCAATCAAAACACTCACCAGTCTTCTGGGTAGCAAAGAGGATGATGAGGGCAACAATGACAATGAACAGCAAAGAGACAATAGTAATGAGGCCAATTTCCAGAGAGGTCCAGCGGGGCTTCTTTGCCGATTTCGGGGTGTTGGTCTCTGTCATTCTCAGATCTCCTCTTTCGCCAGCCAGCAGTATTGACTCACCTAATGGGAGAATAAATGATTAGTAAATGAATTAACAAAACTGTCCCAGTAGTAGACTCCTGTTACTCTTACTGAATAAGATCCTGCTAGCATACATTTTCTCTAGAACCAATTGGCATCAGTTTCTAACATCCAGGCTAGACTAAACACTGCAAAAGAAGCTCAATAGAAGGTCCTCAATGCCTGCAATAGACAACATGAGACCGTAACTAAATGGCGAGGTCACTATCACTGTGGTAACCCAAAATATGGATGGGAAGCTTGTTGCAGAACAAAGAAATGCGCCCTCTTACCCAGTGTGCACAAACCAGGACTTCAGGGTAGCTTTCTACTTTCAAACTGGGTTATATGTGGTGTGACCTGACTTTTGTAATCTTTTCAGCAACTTAAAATGCCATTGCAACATCAGCAGTCTCACAACAGACAAAACGGATTTTATAACTTGCCTGTTCGTTGGCTCAAAATGAGACAATACTGACACATGTTGAGAAATTTCCTCAAAGTTGTGTCACTGACTGAACAGGAAAATAAAGGGAATATTTTAGACCCATTTTTTTATATTACTGTGATATAACTATGACTGTGACACAAGTGACCATAGGGAACTGTCCTTAAAAATGTCACTGGAGTTTGTAAGTAAGAATATAAATCTACAGTGCTTTAAACTTTTAAGACCTGAGAATTTTAGCCTAAACAAGTTTTTCAACACTTAAAAATTATCAGTTTATCTTCAAACATATTTTCTCTCTCCTGACAGATTTGTAAATGAGGCTTATAACTCATCAAGTATTTATATTTGAAGATAAACTATTTTTAAGCCCTTATTAAGGTGTCTAAAAGCCTATGTTTAAACCAAAATCCTCAAGTCTTATGAGGTTAAAGGTATATGCTGCACATTGTTTACCTGACTCCGCCAGATAGATTTGCTCCGCATATCCATCTGGAAACCTTCCGTTGAAGTAATTTTGGGAAGGGGCGAAAATACTGGTTAGCTGATTGGCCTATGTTGGTGATAGACGGGCCAAATAAACCAATCAGATTCGTCGTCGCTCGTAACAGAGCGACGACGAAAACACAACCACAAGCCAAGCTACTCTTGCTGCTGCAGGTAAAGGCTCGTTAGCTCATCAGAGAAATACTCTGTAATTCCGATAAAACTTGCTCGATAGCCACGCTAACGCTAGTTTCATCGGCTGAAGCCGCCATGTTCTTTAGACTGAACTGTCGATCTTCTCGTTGCGTCACACCTCAACCTGCCTCAAAGCCAACGCTGATTGGACGTTCGTTTGGTGAACGGCTCCAAATTTTCTTTAACGGAGAGTAGCCTGACTGATCTGCGAGTGAAACCTTGAAAGCTCGCGAGATCAGGATGGTCTCACGAGGCTAGCACATTGTCAGCATAATCCTGTAATTTACACTACTTTAAAGGGGCATAGTGTAAATTCCAGGATTTTTGCAGATGTCTGCCCCCTCTGGCGACAAGCTGAAATGACACCAGTGTTGTGCACATGCATGGGAGAAGAGGAAAAGCATCTGCAACTGAGACTGCACGGGTAATTTGTCTAGAGGCATACCGTCTTCTGAGGTAAGAAAGCTATGAATATTAAAGTTAGCCCGTGTTCTCTCGCTAATGCATCAATGGTGGCAAAGACTCAACAAAGTAGCCAGGTGAATGACATCGCACAGCACGTCACACCCACGCACATGCCCAGAGGATTCAGTCTGAATCACTCTCTGATGAACTGACTAATCCAGCCTATAGAGGGAACTGTGGTAAACAGAGGATAACTCATTTTACCTGTCGCGCAATTGTAAGGGCGTGTATGGGAAGAAAATTCAACTTCAAACTTCAAAACTTGCACAATGCAACTTTAAGCAAACTAATATTTAATAATGCAATGTTCAGATTGCTAGTATCGAACATAGAGTGCTGCTGAATTTTCTTATGAGAAGATAGCTATGTAATATTGGTTTGGCAAGATTCTGTTCATTCCTGCGTCTCTTAATAAGACCCGGTAAGAGGTAACTAGTTATTTCAAGTATTTAAAACCATGAAAAATTAAACTGTTTTAATATATATATATATTGTTTAAATCAATATATGCATAGTATATGTAATACAGTTTAAAAATCAAACTCACAGTAAAAACTATTATAAATAACATTTGGGCCAGACTTTTGTGAGAGCTTGCAATGGCAGTAGTCCAGGTTCCTGACGTTAAGTTTTTTGTGCAGCTTCTGAAGAAAACGTATAGCCACATCAATGTGCAATTATTTTAAAGTGATATCAAATAAAAATCTAACCCAAAACCTCAGTTATCTTAGACCTTGGTTTTTGGTGTGTTTCTCTGCTTTATACCACCACTTACAAGCCAGGCATAGTTGGTGTACATTTATAGGTACCCCCACTTACAAGGCAGGCATAGTTAGTTTGTTTGCATGGATAAAAATTACATGATGCTTAAGAGGGAGTTTTTAGAAACTTGAAACACAAAGCTTGTTTCAGGAAAACGGTATGTAAATGCACAATCCATAAAAATTGAGGTTTATATGTATCTACAGTTAAACCTAAATGTATTCATAGTTTGTGTTAGATACAAAATAAGATCTTTCAAAATATAATTAAATTATGTAGGAGGAGTATTAGTTTTCACTATGAAAACCTATTTACACACTTCTCAAAAATCAGTGGAAAAAATATCTATTGTTAAAACAGCAATCAAACATTATTTATCAATCCTCAGCATTTTTTGCATGTTTTCATTGGAATTTTCCAATGGCTTTGGATAATGAGCTCCAAGTCTTTGAGGTTGAAGGGCTACCTTGCTATTGCCCTAACCCTTAGCTCCCTCCGCAGATTTTCCATCAGATTTAAGTCTAGACCCTGACTGGGCCAATCCCAAAGATGAACATTTATTTCCAGTAGGAAATGTTGATAAAACTAAATCATTACTTTAAACCTAAATTTTCCAGGGGTATGAATCATTTGGAGGTATTTTATTTATTTATTTTTATTTCATTTGGAGCTATTAAACTATTGCAATTTGTATGCATAAAAGAAACTTGTTCTTCAATATCAGTGTTGCAATCTTCATTTCCTAGGAATTTGGAATATTGGTTGCTTTCTGTTTTAGATTAAATCTGTTAGACCATCTTTTATATATATATTTCTATATATTTTTTTATTGTTTATCTGAACACCATGATGCCACACAATTGTTATATTTTACTCAATGCTATACCTTGGGAATCTTATACTGGTAAATGCCTGTTAAAGTAAATTTTTACTTAACATCTTAAAAGAGCTGTCAGGAAATTTCCCTACAAACCAATGTTGAATTTTTTTTTCTTAGGAGATTTTTCAGAAACTATTCTGAAACAGTGTACTTTAAACATACACATACATTTTTAAGAGATTATTTAGTTTCTGCCTGAAATATTGAAATTACAATAAGGTAACTTATTGTCTACAAGATTCTAACTCAGCTTGCTAAATCCTAAAGTGCCTTGCTCCAGCAAAGGCTCCTCAAACCAATAAAACATGACACCTTGGGGCTCTTGAGCAACCATGATGAGGCAAAGTAGGAATGGGGTTGTGGTGTTATTAAAACAAAGTCAGTGTAAGTCCATTAACTCAGTAGTTGAAAAAAACTAAATTGAAGATCATTAAAATTATGTTAGGATTGGTCATCTAAAACTGATGCATCTTGATTGCTAATATTGTTTTTGTCGGTGCTATCTAAATATCCAAGTCCATTTATGTATTAACCTTTGAATTCATCAAGCAACTGTTTTCCAGAGAGAGAAATAAAACTGAAAGGATGTATTTAACAATTACAAAGTTGACACTTTTTCAACCTTCCTATGCTTTGAAGCTGACAAAAATGTAAAAACAAGAAGTGGAAAATAAAGATCAAGGACAAACTGGAGTCATAATAAAAGGACAAAAGAGGAAAATACAGCAAAAGGTGAAACCACGGAGGTTCTTACCCTTGCGGCTGTGCACTCCAGATCAAGAAACAGCCGGAAAAAAAGAAACACACTGGACAAAAAGCCAGACTTTTTCTCTGCTCCTTACAGTCAAGTATTGTTTTCCTCTCAGGAGCCAGGAGAGAACTTTACAAAGTTCATGTAACAAAGAGTTAAGTCTGTCTGTGAAGGTCTGAAGGCAATTAATCCTTAATCCTTTAACAGAAACGCATGGACTCCTGCACACAAACACTCATCCACGGCCTCCCAGCACCCTTTTTACAAGCCAGTGCCATGAGGTGTCAGTGCAGATGGGTGGGTCTCAATGTGAGCTGCCTGAGATGAGAACATCGTATGACCAAAGTCTCTTTCCTTCCTCTGAAGGAGCAGGCCCATCATTTAAGACACACACCTACATTTATCGCTGGAAAATATTTTCTTGCTGAGTGTCAAATTGCCTATCATTCCTCTGTATGGCAAAACAATAGACCAACGTAAAGTAAACTTCCCTGATTATGGTAATTATCCAACCACGTTATTGTACACAGCGAGTTCGGCTCCCTCCAGGCTATTTTCTGGGCTCCGAAAGCGGGCATGACATCACCGCAGGTCATACGATTTACTGCAGGAGAGTGACGACCGAATGCAAGTTTACAATCACAAGATGGGGAAGTGAAAAAAAACAGATATTGGAGTCATAAAAAATATGTGATAAGACACTGGGAGAAAACAAGTGGATGTGTTAATCAAAACTTCCTGTCAGCTCGTCTATGACTGCAGGAGAGGGCAGAACTTCCCCTGAATGAAAAAAAAAAAAAAACAGATCACTATGACAGCAGTCCCACAGCTGTAATAAAATTGTGTGTGCATGTCAGCACTAGAGATTATACATTATCATCAATCACTTCAGTCATGACACGATGCATGCAAAGCAACTGAATGTCTGTGGGATTTATTAAAATAAGGGAAAAGACTAAGTTAAACATCTTGAACAGACTTGGCTTTAAAGCAGTGTTGTGCCGATGCCATTTTTTGGCCCCGATACCGATACCCGATACCTGGCTCTGCAGTATCGGCCGATACCGATACCATACCGATACCATTACTTTGAAAATTATGTGTGTGTGTATATATGAAGAACAGCACACTACTTGGATGTAAAATAATTGCCATCATGGCTTTGTCAAGCTGCTACCTTATTAAAGCAGGAAAAAAGACTAATACAAAGTGAATCCAGTAGAACTAGTGAGTGTCGGGAGAGAGAAGGCTGCGTTCAAGTGACATACAAACATCAAAATGGTATCTGTGACCTATTTGTTGGTACTCGCCGATACCGATACCACCATTTTAGTGCGGTATCGGCGCCCCAGCCGATACTGGTATCGGTATCAGTGCAACACTACTTTAAAGTCAATGAAACTCAGGTTACACATTGCAACACAATGCCCCACTCAGTCTTTCAATATGTTTTGTTACTTCATTGTAAATTGTTATTGGGTCACATATACCCTTATAACGTCTTTACTCTGTGTACACTGGTGTGAAAAAGTATTTGTACCCTTTCTTTTGTATTTGCTTTTCAAAGATAACCTGCATAAATACAAGACACACTCTTGAAATAATGACTGTTGGTATTAAGGGGCAAAAAGCTATCCAAACAAAGCTGCCCCTATATGTAGCAAAAAAAAAAGCAATTGCTCCTTAAACATAATAACCGTTTGTTCCACTCTTGGGAGCAACAACTGTCATCCAGCAGGTTCTGAGATTTATTTATATTGATTTAGGCCCATGCTTCATTGCAGATTTGTGTTAATCCAACCACAATGGATGGTTTTTGTGCATGAACCGCCTGTTTTATATGATGTCAGGGCATTTTAATGGATTTAAGTCCAGACTTTGACTAGGCCAGTCCAAAGCCTCCATTGACTTTAAGGCATTCAGAGGTGGACTTCCTGCTTTTCCTTCACGATTATCTGATAGAGAGCAAAAATGGTGATTCCATTGATTTATCCAGTTTGTACCTGTTATTTAAAAAATTCCATACCCATGTACTTAAGCCAAATCAATGTATCTTTCTTTGTAGTTAATTTAGTTTCTGAATCCTGTTCGGGTCAGTTGTTTTTTATATGGCAGCTTATGACCCCTTGTTGAACACAAAACAACTCTAAGCAAACTGTTGCATTCAGAGAGTTTCTACCAAAGTAAGATAACCAAATTTTCTAACAGAAGACCAAGAATAGCATATAGAAAATTTCTTCAAATCATCAGTCATCAAAGCAGACCCAAAAGGTCCCTCTGACGGGTACAAATTGGTACATAGTCAGAATGAAATGGCCTAAGGCAGATAGCATTTTTTTATATAAAGAAACAATCCGAATTGCAAAGGTACAAAGTTGTAAAGTGGCATAATGACCAGAGCCCTCATCAGAGTCATTCTAGGTCATACATATGGCAGATACCCATGCAGCAGGTATTTGTCAGGGGAAACGGCCAACACATTGGATGAAAATGCTCCAGAATCCATGTTAGAATCTGTGGAAAGCCCCATGACCAGAGTTAGGCTCACTAAAACCAACGGATCACCTTGAACCTCGCTTCACTGATTCCATCCCAGGTGGCTGCTGGGCCGTTCAATTCTCCCTGCCTAGTGTCAGTTCTCACTATTGATAGGACAGATATGAAAACAAATTTCCTTAAATAGAAAAGCTTTTTATTATCTATTAATCTGATCTTAAGTGCATTTTTTAAAAACCAGGATTGATTTGGAATGTATCTAATTCAATTTTAATCTTTTAATGGCTGGGTTGAATTCAGATTTTTTTTGTGCCTTGACACAATATTTGTACTGAAAGCTAAATAACAAAGCTGAACTGAAATGAAAGAGGTGACCATGTTTTCCACGTCTGTTTCAATACTGTGTATTTTTTAAAATTATAGTATTTTTCTTTATTATCTTTATTTGCAAAGTCGATGGAAATCGAAGTCGAAGGGATGTATGAAACTGTTTTTAAAAAACCCAAAAGCTGATTGTTATTGTCTCATAATAACTCATTAACTATTATATAAATAGATATCATGGTTATATTTGACCCTTAAATCCGTGTGTCTTCTTCAAGGTCAGAAACTGTCCAACTGAGTCATTCTGCTTCTGTTAAAGGTAAAGCAAGGCAAGTTTATTTATAAAGCCCTTTTCAGTAACAAGACAGTTCATAGAGCTAAAGGAGGCCTTAGCATCATATACTGTAAGTACAAAACAACGATTCCTAACTGGGGTCTTCTCAAACCCGCAGTGAGTCATGGCAGATGGCTGTTAACCTTGAGCCTGCTTCTGCTGGAGGTATCTTCCTGTTAAAAGGGAGTTTTCCTCTCCACTGTCGCTACATGCATGTTTGGTATGAGGGATTGCTGCAAAGCCATCAACAATGCAGACAATGATCTACTGTGGTTACATGCTCTTTCAGGAGGGGTAAATGCTTCTTATCATGACTTGATGCAATCTGCTGGGTTTCCTTAGATAGAACACTTTTTGACCAGTAACAAGACGATTCAAAGTGCTGTACATGAACAGAAAAACATTACAGAGGGAAATATAACATAGAAAAAAAGAAAAAACAATATATTTATGGATATAACTCAGAACTTGAAAGGTCTAGTCACAGTCCGAGGACTCTTTCAAATGAGTTTGTATTTGTAGGATAATGGTTTACCAAAACCAAAGACAGAAAAAGTCCCAGCTCTTTTTTTTTCTCTCCACTCCCCATCTATATGGTCTGATATGAATATCTTAATCATTACCAGCCACATACCTCACAAGCCTCTTTGAAATTAAACATAATTCAACACGACACCCTAAAACATTTATGTGTCTGCACTTCAGCAGAGTAAAGTCACTTTTTTCTGCAATCTACGTGTATACCTAAATAGGTATCAGTGGAAATGTGACCTACTTTGCATGAAGGTAGTACATAAAAAAGGAGTTCTCAGCTCAGGGCCTTTGGCTCTAAATTACTTCTGAGAGAAGAGACATGATGCCCAGAGGTGATGTGATCTAGATCAGTATTACACTTCCTAAATTGCTTTCCTACATGTAAGTAAAAATAGCTTTTAAAAGAATATTGAACCTAATACTGCTGATAAAGTAATAGGAGACGATACCCAGTCAGATCACTATTTTCCAACTGGACCCAATTCAGTGTTAAACTCCGGTGATAAAAATATCCAGCTGCAGCAAACACTTAATGCGTGCCAGCGTCTCATCTCCTGTTGCACGTTGGGAACTCCGAGGGGGGTGTTATGGTCAACTGGTGCACACTGCCCCGTGTCACCCAACCGGCAAAGCCACGCGCGGCATAAAAAAAGAAATAGTAGCCTAATAATAATCATAATAATGATGGTGATGAGCGCACACACGCGCACGCACACACGCCGATCACGCAGATGGCACTGCGTTACGGGTCCAGCTCGGGCTGCGTGTGGAGACTTACCAGATATGTCAGGAAATTTTCGGTCGATGATATATATGGGCATCACATCCACTGATCAGATATCCATCAAATCCTCGAAGGGAGCGCAAAATGCTGATCTGCCCGCCACTGGTGAGCTCTCCGCTTCAACCCTTGATTTCAGCCAGACACGAACCTTTCCCGCCTCTTGTCTTTTCCTCCTTCTCCTTCCTTTGGCTCTCTCTGTTCTAGGGGTGCATATTAAAACGGACGCGCGCAGACTCTCACGCACTCTTCCCGCAACTATCAGCCACACCGTACCACATCTACCCGGAGAGGATCGCTGAATTAGAATGATCCATCAGAGGCGTGCGCAGCGCAACCGCTCAAGTGTGGGATCCGCACATGGGTGGAGAGGAAGGGATCCCATATTCCTAAACCCTGTGACAAACAGTTAGACAGTGAAGTATAAGATTCACGAAGTTCCTTTTCTTCAGGGTTGGTACCCCACCTTCGTTAGGGCGCTGTTGAGTGACCCTGTCAGCGACTCAGTGGCGATAAGCTGCGCCAAGATGGTTTCAAGGCGCAGGTTCAGCTCAGTCAGCAGTGGGATAAAAATATGTTCTCCACATAACTACCTTCCTATTGAGCTTTAATTGATGTTGAACAACAGTGACCATATGAACTGGACAATCCCCTTTTGTGGCAAGTGTGCAATGCACAAAAATGGTCCACAAAAATGAGGCAAGAAGCTATTTAAACTATGTTTTAGAGAAAAAAGTAAGAATTTCAATGTATATATTATTTAATTTCAGTTGTTTTTGTTAGGTCGCTTTCACAAATAGACTCCACAAAGTCAAAATGCAGAATATCTCTAATCATGTTTCGCCTGTACATAATTGTCATGCCTGTATCAATTTAAGGTTGTCTTGATGTCAATAAAATGTCAAAAATACTCTGTTACTTCAGAAGCATAACAAAGGCTTCATAAATTTCAAACCAAGTTTAAAACAAACTCTGTCCAGCACATAATATCTCGATTCAGGTTTGACCATATGAAGTAATTTAGATTTATAATTAGAGGTCATCAAAAAATTCTAAATTTAAGTTAGCCCCAAATAGGAATTTAAAATTGGTTCCTTCCCAGTCTTTTGTTTACCACATATTTTCCTCGCTGTGCAGTTACAACAGAGAGAGGTGTGCAGTCTCTGATGACTGGAAATAGCAAGAAGAAACCTTGTGGTGGGATTGAGGAGGACATGAATAAATAGATTGGAGACTCGCCTGATCCAGAGATCGTAGGGCAGACACATAACTTACTGGAAGAACTCTATGTCCCACCTGGAATGTAAACACCTTGGGATTTCTTATAGTGACCTAAAGTATATTGCAAGATAGATATTTGTTTTGTTTTTCCCTCTGGACATTGTACCGCTGCAACCCAATTTCCAAAATTGCAGAAGAAAATGTCTGACTGTTTGGGTATGCAAATGATGACAGTAGACATAAGTGGTGGCATCATAAGTCCTTTAGTGTGTTAAAGACAGTTGTCAGAGCACTTCACTGTCACTCAAAGCAGTAAGTGAGGGTCACTAAACACAGACAATACTTCTTTCAACAATACTTTGGCATGGATTGCCAGTACTTGACAGATTTTGACAAGAATTGCATTGTGGGCAGGATGGAGATTATACTGTGCAACAGCCTGGGGAATACAATTGTCACTGTGGCCTGGTATTGGAAACAATGGATAAATGGTGGCAGCCACAAATATCCTGTTGTTGTAAAAAGTACACCTCAGTTGCATCGATTTTAAACCAAGTCTTTCTTTGACATCAGAGTGTTTATTGTCCAATATTTCAGCAATAAATGTGCATATAAATTCTATCTGATTACATATCAGCATGCTTGTTTCAACTAACTAAACCTATTTATTCATGAAATAATGGCACGTGGCTCAAACTCCTTGAAAGAAAATTACAGAATTCATGCTAACTTTAAATATTGAATGCAGTTCCAACTCACTATTCATCATGCAACATCTGTGAGCAAATGATTGTACTGCAGTAAAATCTCGCTTTTCTGAGATCACTGGTGCTATAAACCATATGTTTTTAGCCATTTTTTCAATATATGTGTGAGGTACAGAATAATTTGCCCTAAATATCTTTCTCTTTGCTTCATGTGTATGTTTTATTTCTTTACATGTGACCTTTTGCTCCCAGCTGAAGAATAAAGTTCACAAGGGAGTCATAGGGAATGCTGCAAATACGCAAGGAGTTTTGGTCTAACAGCAAAAGTCGGCATCAAAGTGAGAAGAAAACTAGGTATGCCACTGTGGAGAATAAATGACCTAATTTCAGTAGGAGCAATAGTGTTTGGATGAGACTGCATGATAAGTGACTGATTGTCTGTCATCAGTTTATATTGAACTAAGATTGCTGATATAGGTGAATGTGTTGAAAGCAATAAAACATTTTTATAATGCAGTTTAGTTCTTTCTTTCAAGAACAATAAGAGTATATCAGATGCAAGAGGAAGGTAGAAGTGGTAGCAGATAATTTATGAACCCGTTTTATTATGCACGATTTAACCAAGCCTTACTGTAAATCAGGAAATAGAGGCAAAACAGAAATCATATTTCTAAAAAATAGTAAGGAGCTTAAACTTGTTCATTAATAACTAAATAAGTAATTAATAGTTAAGTTATTCAATGCGGTTTATTTATAGTGACAAATCACAACACGTCATCTCAAGGAACTTTAAAAAGTCAGTTCAATGGGATCATGCAGACAGATTGGTTAAAAGTTTTCTACCCAAGGAAACAGGCAAATTTCATCGAGCCATTTACACAGCATTGCCTCCTCCTGGATGAGCATGTAGTGACAGTGGAAACTTGCTTGCATTGTGTCGTTGTCTTTTCAGCAATCCCTCATACCAGGCATGCATGTAAGAGCCAGACCTGCCATGAAGTGCATTATGTGGCTGCTTAGGGCCCCATGGCCACTGTTGCTCCACTGCCTTCAACAAAAACCATAGAGTTTACGTTATTCATGTGTAATTTGGATCAATTAGCAGCAACTCTGTTGCCCACATCCTCACTAAGATTAAGAAAGTAGAGCACATCACCCCAGTTCTAAAGTCCTTACACTGGGTCCCTGTAGCTCAGAGAATAAACTTTAAAATACTTCTGTTAGTCTATAAATCCCTGAATGGCTTAGCACATAAATACATCACAGACTTGTTATAAGTGTATCAACCCTCCAGACCACTAAGGTCTTCTGATTCAAGTCTACTCTGCATACCTAGAACCAGAACCAAACATGGAGAAGCAGCATTTGGTTCCTATGCTCCACTTATCTGGAACAAACTTCCAGAAAACTGTAAGTCAGTGTAAGTCAGTGCTGAAAGCCTGAGTTCTTTTAAATTGAGATTAAAAACACATTTGTTTAGGATTGCCTAGTTAAACTGATTTACTGAAACATCATTAGTTCAAGTTTGTCGTCCCACTGTTTTTAAACTTTGCTTTTTGTTTTAATTTTCCCAGGTTTTATTTTGTTAAATTTTTTTTCTACATTTTATTCCAACTTGCTTTTATTCTGTTTTTATCTTCCATTATTTTAATCATGTAAAGCACTTTGCATTGTCTTTGTACTGAAATGTGCTATACAAATAAATTTGCCTTGCCTTGCATTCAATTTGAATATGAAGTGTTTCACATGAAAACAAATAATACAAGGTCTCAATCAGTGATAAACACAAAAAGAGGAGAATTATGTAAAAAAAAATAGTTTGAAGAGACAAGTTTTGATTTGTTCTTGAAAAGGGAGTGACTAGATCAACATATATCATTTTCAAGGATAGAGTCTGTCTCCTGTAGTCTTGAGCCTAGAATGTGGCAAAGCCAACAGGCTCTGATCATAAAATCTAGAGGAACCGCTAGTTACGTAAGTATATGTAAAAGTCCTTTTCATTTATATTGGTGCTTATCCATGTAAAGCTTTGAAAATAAAACCCAGCTTCTTAAAGGGTACACAGATATTGATGGTGAGCCTGTGTAACTGGGAAAGCTGCAGAATGATGTGTGTCCCAGAAGTACCACACAAGCGTCTTGAAGAACTTGTTGATTATCCAAGGAGGCTTTGTTGAGACAAGGGAGCAATGATTCACAGGCTTCAGACGTGATGAAATGAACGCATGAATAACAATTTGTAGTTCAGAGTGTGACACACTAGCTTGGCAACATTTTTAAGATGAAAAAAGGCAAGAACAAACCTGATCGGACTTGTACAGTGATGTGAAAAAGTGTTTCCCCTCCCCTGATTTATTATGGCATGTTTTGTCACACTTAAGTGTTTCAGAAGATCAAACAAATGTAAATATTAGTCAAAGACAAGACAAGTAAACACATGATGCAGTTTTTTAAATGAAGATCTTTATTATTAAGGAGTAAAAATCCAAACCAACATGACCTTGTGTGAAAAAGTGATCGACTCCTAAACCTAATAACTGGTTGGGTCATCCTTAGCAAGAACAATAGCAATCAAGCATTAGCGATAACTTGCAATTAGTGTTTTCCAGCACTGTGGAGGAATCTCGGTTCACTCCTCTTTGCTGAAATGTTGTAATTCTGCCACATTTGAGGGATGCAAACACTTTTTCACATTGCTGTATGTAACATAAGAACTTAGTGAAAAAGTACAGTGAGGTTTCGAGTAGTAATTTTGTGTTCTCTGCAAGGGGGCCACGAAAGTCCAAGACTCATCTGGGCCCATGAGTCATGGACGTTAAAAGGTATTTCCCCTTTCAGACGTTTACTCTTGTTTTGCATTTTTATCACACTTAAACATTTATTTTTCCAGATTTCCAGATCCAAAGAAATTCAAGAATAGATGAGACACTAAATTAATGGCATCTATCTATTTTGAAGCTATTTCTACAACACCCTGGTGAGTGGGGTCCCAGGAGTGGCAGCCCTTCCAAAATTGATCCAAGAGTTTACAAAAGAAACAAGAACAAGTTATAATGCACAGCAGGCCTTACAGTCCTTCGTTAAGGCCATTCTTCATGATTAAGCAGTAAGAAAGAGACTGACAAACACTAACATCAACAGTCACAATATTTAAAACAATACTGACCAAGAAGTACACAAGGTTTCTGCATAGAAAAGTGGTCCAAAATCCCTCCATAGGGATGTAAAAGATTTATTATGCAGGCATGATGGCAGCTATTGCTAACCAGGCTGGTGTTGGAAATCAAATCGTCACTTGAGAGTTGGTTAATGTATTTTTTTTTTAAGTTGCTATTATGTGATTTTAAAACATTTTTGATAATTTGAAATATTCAAGTCTGACTGAAAAGTAAAATCGGAAGACATTTTTCATGGAGCAAATGTTTTTCATGGCATGGTGTTCTAAGCTCGCTTTGGGACTCCTGGCTGATCTATAAGAGGGCTACTAGAGTTTGCTAAAGTGAAAACCCACCAGGACACTGGGTGGTGTGTCATTTGATTGTAATCTGTTCTCACCATTAGTACAAAATTATGGAGCCAGAAGGGTCTCAATATTCACAAATACACATATGTGATTCCTACATGCACAGTACAAGATCCACAAATGCACAGCTCAGAATCCATGCTGAGGTCTGATAGCGCATTGTGCTCATAGTACGCGCTTCCTGAACAGGTTGAATGTGATTGGCTTATGAGTAAGTCACCCCACGTGGGGTACTTTCCTGTGATTGGCTTATACAAGTGAGGCTTCTGATTCGTTGCAAACCATTCACTGTTTAAAAAAAATGCATTTGTGAAACAGGCAATGCAGGAGAGTCTCAAAAAACCACACACAAATGCAGTGAAGTTTAAAGACCAGAGCTGTGCATGTGTGGATCTTGTCCTGTGTGTGCATGGATTTTTTGTGCATTTCTGGATTTTTTTGTGCTAGCATCAGTCAAGCTGTGCATGTGTGGATCTTGTACTGTGCTTGTATGAATCACATATGTGTATTTGTGAATATCGAGACCCTTCTGGCTCCATACAAAACGGACTAGCTATGCTTAGAAGAATAAAACACTGGGCATCTGCTGTAGTGGTGGTCTACAACTAAGCATACCTGTGGGTTGCTATATAAAATATAGCAGAGGTGTATATTTTATGGAGTGGGCTGCCTACAGCTGATATGTTTCATGCCTAAGAATAAGGGATGTCAAACTAATATTTTATGCATGAAAGCAGGTGAGCTCCACTTCTTGCCTCTATTGGTTCTATGATTAATTCATTGATGAAAGTTTTACTGGCTCCATTTGTATTTTTATGAGTAAATGCAGGCATCTAAAAGATGTGTGTAGCTAGATGACGGGGCTGTTTTGTGAAAGAGGCTTATATCACACTAGATGTGTTGTGATTTAACATTTTATAACCAATATTTTAATTCTCATTTGCAGAAGTTGTTGAGTTCTGTACCACTATTCATTTCACAATTTGTTTAAGTTGAAAGGTTTTTGGTGGACTTGTGTTTCATAGGACATAGTTTGAAGTGGATGAAGATTTAATTTTTCTTTTTTTCTTTTTATGTGAGTTTTCCAGTACACAGATCCCGCCTTGCTGAAGATAGCCTTCAACCTTAGAAGTTACAAGAGTGGTTTATTTTAGAAGTTACAAGAGTAGTTTACAAACTTCATGAAAACTGAAAAACTGTCAAAAGCCAAAGTTATTTTAAATCAAGATTAAAACGCATTTGTTTAGGATTGCCTTGGCTGTTCTAGTTAAACTGTTTACTGAAACGTCATCAGTTTAAGTTTGTAGTCCAACTGTTTTTAATATTTGCTTTTAGTTTCCATTTTCCCATGTTTTATTTTGTTTAAATTTTTCTACATTTTATTCCAACTTGCTTTTATTTAGTTTTTATTTTCCTGTTTTAATCATGTAAAACACTTTACGTTGTCTTTGTACTGATATGTGCTATACAAATAAATTTACCTTGCCTTACTAGGGTTAAATGGTCTTGCATTGAATTTTGAATAAAACGTTTTTGTGACGTGATCTGGAGAAACTAACGTGTCACCAGCTCTGCCGTTGTGGCATATAAATGTAGCTCCTCCTTGTGCCTCTGTAGCGAGCTGGAGTTTAAATGGTTAGTTTTGCGGTCCTTCTATCTATTTTACAGGTTAGTGATTTACTACCGTAGTATTCAGTTAGCTTATTGACCTTGGTTCATCGGGCAAAGCCTCCTCTCGGCACATTTTTCAAGTATGAGATTGGGCGGAGTAAGGCTCTAGTATGGGGGTGAGTTACACTTTAATTACCCCATCGAACACCTTATCTTAGAGGGGGTTTTCATTGTTTTTTAGCCTCAGTGTGTTTTTTGGTAGCAGTACTATACTTTATTTGACCAGGGGGAAAAAACTCATTGAGATTTAAACCTATTTTCCAAGAGTGACTTGGCCAAGACAGCAGCGTAAAACATATAATATAGGACAAGACCAAAAAACAAGACCAGATACACAGACGCATAAACAACAATTTCAAGAAAAATAATACCCAGGAGTTATTGCATAACATTTGGACAGTTAGAGCCAAGTAAGCTAATGTCTCTGTCCTATTTTGTGCATTTTAAATGAGAGCCACTATAATTCCACCAAACAACTACATTTCATGCAGGCCTGAAGCAGTGCAGTTTCTCTTTGTGATCTGGTCTCACATGTTTAAATTGCTTTAAAAGCCCTAATATCCCTACAACAGGAAGGGATGGGATTAAACTGTCCCAAAGGCTGTGGTGGATAATACTTTTTGATAGGAATGTCAGTGAGAAAAATTCCTCATTACCTTTGGTGCGACAGCTGAAGCCAGCGATACACAGCAGGGCCGATGGTGAGCTGTCAGCTTCGGCACCGACCGGTGAAAACGGATCTGTCAAGTCTGTTTTTATCCACGGAGTGCTGCATCTTTCAGGTTTGGGCGCTTATGTGAGATACTTCAAACGGTAAACAAGGTTTTAAATAATCTTTCAGGCAGCTTCATGCTCATTCATTCACTGAAAATAAACATGTGCACGCAGGTGTCATGTTTCTGTCACTATAGATTCCAGCAAAAGCTGATCAATACTCACCACGGCTGTAGAATAATCTGAACCTGGACTGAATGCTGATTATAGCTTCTCCTACAGATAAAGTCAAACCAAATTTGTGTTATGGGAATTTTTTTTTTTCAGCTGAAAAGAGTTAGTTAAATAATTAGCACATTGATTTGCATGTCTTTCTATGTGAATGGAGTTATTTCCCTTGTTTCTGAACATATGTTCTAAATAAAACTTTACTGTAAATGAGTAACTGCTAAATTTGGTATTTTTTTCAATGTTTAGTTCTTCAGTGTAGTTAAAGCTTTTATGCTGATTTTCTTTCCTATGGTTAAGTTCAGTAACCATTGATGACCATTTGTAACAATCACCGCCCCCAACATGCTCAGTAATGGTATACACACCTGCTGACTTTTAATTCCTGTAAATGGTCTGTTCTTTTATGGAAAAGTATAGATGCATATTTTGTACATTCTATAAATCACTCTACATAGTTGAAAATGTTTAAATATGTGTATATAACACATATTTAAAAACATTTGCTCGGAGCTGCAATCCTAGGGGTCCTAGGGGTTGGCTGAAGCTGGGGCTGGCACTTCTGCTCTCCCTCGGATTATGGAGGGCAGGGTGTGGTGGAGGCATCGTCTCAGGGGTCATGGGGTGGGCTCTGGTTGGCCAGCCTGTTCGGTTCATGTTGGCCCCATCTCCGGTTGGATGGGCCCGTGGGTCGTCTGGGCCCGTGGGTCGTCTGGGCCCGTGGGTCGTCTGGGCTGGGATCGGGGTGGGGGGTTAGAGCCGGAGTATGGACAGGGTACGTCGGAGTTTGATGGTGGTCCCCCCCATCCTGATGATGGGGTTAATCTCCCAGGTCTGAGGGCTGGATATCCCTCTGGGGTGCTGGTACCTGGACCCAGGAGTATAGAATGTGTGTGATGAGTGCAACTGTTTGAACTGTGCCCCTTTTTTTTGTGGACAAGATTATGTGCATGTTGGGGAACAAGGGTGGGAACGTGTGACTGTGTAACTGGTTTTCTGTTTGGGTTCCCCCTTCTCCTGTGACATCTCAGGTCTCCACTAGGTGGGGAGCCTATCCCCCATCCTGCTCCTCTCTGTTGGCTTGCGCCTCGACCCACTGGTGTGTTGGTGGTTCTCAGTGTCAACCTTGAATTTTTATGGAAAATACGTCAAGCTAATGCAGTGCGTCGATGAGTTATTAATAGTATTAAATTTAGTTTTCTGGACATGAATATCTCATTGTACTTCTTTTAATCCCTGAGCCTCTAAATTAAGACTTTTTTGTAACAAGGTGCTCCATTGACAAAAGCCTTTTCTATCATTGAATTGCTTCTGGAGGATTTTTTGATCCTATAATCTTTATTCATGGTAGTGTTTTTAGGCAAAATTGTGTGAACTCGTTACCTTGGAAGCGAAGCACCTCCACACATAAATAGTCTCAGAATGCTTCAACAAGAGACATGATTGATGGTTACATTCAGATTTTGTTTTCTCCAGATAGTTCTGGTAAGAGATGTTCCAAAATGTCTGCAGGGGGCCTCCTGTTAGAAAAATAACTTCCTCAGCCTTCCAATCCTGTATCCTCTCATTGAATGTCAGTATGTCCTTGGTATTTTCTTTGCTGTCCTTCTCTACACCAGGCCAGCATCTAAACATCTTCATGTGTTTGTTGAAACACTCACACCAAGCCAACTGTCTTACCTGAGTATATTTTACACTGGTGGCAACCAGATACTTCAGGTGAATCTTTTTCAGAATGGTTCTAGAATCATCAGGCTATATCAGTTCAGAGTCCAATAGCTGTAGCGCTGTTGAAGAAGCACACACACACACACACACACACACACACACACACACACACACACACACACACACACACACACACCTGCCTTCTGCAGGTGCTGAAATTCTCTGGACTGTTGTCAATATGATCTCTTGGTTGATTGCCCTTTAGGAGACACTTCTTCTTGGGCGCCCTCTCCTCAGAGCAGGGGGACCTATTTTGTTGACATGCCTGATGATTTACAGTTTTTTTTATGATCGCATAAGCTCTGAAAACAAAAGAATGACATAATTATCATCATCTTATTAGGAGCAAAACATTGGACCAGATCCTCGCCACTATAAACACAAAGTCAGCCTCACACTTTTTGCAGAACAATAAACACAGTTGTCTACGTCAGACACTGAAGTATATCATGATGTCTCTTCCTTGCAATTCCACAGCACTGAGTGACAAATCACCACACTCATGAGCCAGTTGATGAAACACACGCATCATTTGTGCAAACACATGATTGCTTTATTGTGGACACACCAATCAGGTTTGAGCACTACAAAAATGCAACAGGTGAGATCACCTGTTTTCAAACATACGTAATGGAAGTAGTCAGAGGAAGAAGAGTGAGGGTGAGAGGGTGAATCCCTGGAGGACTAGGAGCAAGTAGAGGTTGAGGAAAAGGACGACTTGAAATAGGAGGACAACGTCCTAGAGGACCAAATTGTTTAAATTGCCTGTGCAAGGGTGGATCCATCATTCAAGACGATTCTTCCCATGTTGTCTTGCCAATGAGGATGTTGCCTGTGATGTTGATGAAATTCTCTGGCCAGATCCAGCTAGGCGAAGAAATGTGTAGCATTTACTGTAATTTGTGTTATTCAGATTTCTTTTTGATTTCTTCTTTTACTTTACAGTACTTTTAACCTGTACTGGTAGTACACATTTTTTATTTGCCTATTTTCTGAGCTTACAGAGTTGGGGCATGTTTTGTTGCGATTGTCTATGTTTACTTATTTTGATCATATGAACAAAAAGAAATAATATGTTCAGTTGTCTGCAGCATTGATCTTGTGTTGTTTTTGGTGAATTTACCATGTTGTATATTTTCACTTTCTCCCTGTACTTCGCATATAGTAATGTAATCATTGAGAGGTAGAACTGGTAAAAGTGTTTTAAGTTAAACACAGCAGTGTAACTGTTTCAAACAGCATTAAGCTTTATGAAATATGGGTTTCATGTGATAACATAATATGTTTTTTTATAAATGTGTATATTGTTTCTAAAACAGTTTTATTTTGCACAGGTTCTGAGGTGTTCTGCATATTGTGTGTGTAGTTGTGCTGTTTGTGTTTAGGGTTTTGAAATTCTGAGCCTTGTTTTCAAAATTGCGCTAAAGCAATCATAAAACAAATTGTAATACATTTGTGATTTTGGTGCAATTTTATGTACAGAGATGTTGCCTGAGAAAAACATCTGATGCAAGGCAAAGATTACAGCACGTGTTTCCTCTGAGGAAAGTATGGTTAACAAAAGAAGAACCATTTCAAGCATCACCTCCTTTGAAGCAAACGTTCTTACCTTTACATTCTATCAGTACTGCGCAAAAGTATTCACACCCTTGCACTTTTTATGTTTTTTTAACAATACAGCCACAGAGCTCAATGTATTTTATTGAGATTTTATGTCTTCATCTAAGATAGCCCTCGTGGAAGTGGAAGTACATATTTAAATTTAGTCTAAAACGTGAGTGCATTCAATTTATTTTCCCTCTTCTTTTTTTTTGTTAACCCACCTTTTGCTATAATTACAAGTGAGTTATTTGGGGTATGTCGCTACAAACATCGGATCATCTACAGACTAAAACTAATGCCTTTTGCCGTACCTGTTTGCAGAACAACTCAAGCTCAGTGATATTAGACAGAATGCGTCCGCAAACATTTTTGCCGCACAAAATCTTAAAATGGATTTAGGTCTGGACTTTGACTGAGCCATTCTTACACATGAAAGCAAGTTGATATAAACCATTGTATTGTAGCTTTTGTTCAGGATCATTGTTCTGCTTGAAGGTAAACCTTTGTACGAATCTCAAATGAACAGTCTAACAAGTTCTATTCCAGGTAAATTTTAACCCATAATCTCTAAGCCGATTCTCTGTCCCTGGTGACGAAATGCAACCAACAGCATGGTGTTGCTACCACCATGTTACACAGCAGGGATAGTATGTTCAGGATTATTTGCAGTGTTAGTTTTGTGCCACACATAGCCTTTTGAACATATGCCGAAATGTGCAATTTTTGTGTGTTCTAACCAGAGCACTTTTTTTAGGTGTGTGTTGTGTCCCATATATATGGCTTTTGCCAAATTACAAATGGTTTTGCTCATGTTATCTCTGCAGCTCATCCAGAGTTACCAAGGTACTGTTGGCTGCTCCTGTCAGTAACTCACTCACTCACTGGGCAAGTAGTTCATTAAGGGAGTCATCTCTTGTTAGTTTTGTACTTGTCATTTTGTAGGAGGGTGAAACATGGCAGAAAACCGTGTTTTGTGATGAAGTTAATTTTTATTAACTTAAAATTAAATGTATTTAAATTGTAGGCTTTTTCCAGTAGCCTTATTTATTTGCAATTTACCCCCATAGAAAAGCTGAAGCAGTTTTGAAGTTTAACAATATTTTTATCAGTCTCAATTTTTTTTAGGCACAACTGTACGTCCGACATTTGCCGTTCTATAAATGATGCAATAGCTTGTGTGTCACAGCCTACATATCATTCTGTGTATGTTTTGATGGTGAACGACATGGGAACCCCGCCAAGGAGTTTCTCTTCTGAGTGAATATCTACGATACTATACTGACTGACGTTTTTATTTCCAGCCTCTCTGTGCATCTAAAAGATGTTCATTTGCTGGACATGCAGTCTCTGCCATTACATTTTCCAACTTTGTGTTCCTTTGCTCCACACATAAAACCGACCCCCTTCTCTGTTGGCCATTTGAGCTCTACTTGCTGTCAGTAAGCCCAGCATGTTATAGACTCCTGGAGAGTGTTGGATTTTAATTGCGCTGTGCTTGGGGAGACACTGGCATTAACCAGTCTATTGCTGCAAAAATAAATGCTCGGCTCGGGCAAACACAGATATTACCAAACTTATTTTGTCTGTTGTGCTTTGTAAAAGTATTCATGAGGAGGAATACTGATGAAATGTTTCACATCTTTTCATGTTTCAACTCAAAACATCTGTGTAAACCTTTGTGTATTGTGATGAGATTGTATGGGAAAAGCCAGAAACGGTTCACATCACATACACATCACGTGGTTTTATCTAATATTTTTCACACATAAAATCCATATATTTGGTCATGCAAATTGGTGGTTCTTGACTAAATGGCACCCGGGGCCCATCCTTCATTTTTTGGCCAATATGCATTTTTTGTTCTCAATCAGGACTGTATTTTGAACAATTCTGATCATTGTATATGTCAGTGCAAATATTTCAGAGTTGTCTGTGTAATGTGGTTTTCTTGTTTGTGTCTACCTAAGTCCTGATGCTAAAAACAACTTTAGATGATTATTTATGTGTTTTCACCAAATCGATAAAGGTTTCATAAATCTAAGACTGTGTTTTAGAGAATCAGTATTCAGTGTGGAGTAGTCACTCTATGGTGGTGTGGAGGGCTAAGTCTGCATCTTTAATACAAGGGACCTGTATTTGAATCCCAGTTGCATCAGGAAGAATATCCAGCATAAGAAGTCTGCAAAGTCTGTGTGCAAGTTGTGATGACTTGTTGTGGAGATCCCTGAAAAGGGGACCAAGTAAAAGGACTGACAATATTTCATGTGGAGTAATTCACTTCAGATCTCACCAGTGTATCACACAATCTGAACCAGAGAAGATTAAAGTAGGGAAAGCACTTTAATTTTACACCAAAAAGGAAAATACCAATCTGATGTCACTTTTTGGGATTTTAGAGGCATACAGCCACCTTTTCATGTAGTGTTTGCACTGCAAAAGCTCAAAGAAGTAAGCAACAGAGAACTGATTGGAGGCACTTTATGTAACATACACTAAGCTTTGGCTCCTTCTTTTCAAGTGCTGGTGAAGGAATGGTACCCTGGGCAGTGGACCATCGCACTCACATAAAGTGCCACTGGTTGCTCATTCGTGCCTGAAATATGGCCTTTATTCAAGGTGCATAGTGCATGTTTTGAAATTAAAATGTATTTATTTTCTTTCCTATACATGCCTTTAAAATTGCCTGATGTGTAAAATGAGGCATCCTATTTGCCCCGCAGTTGCTTCTACAGGCTGGATATTCAGTTCATGAAGTCAAGTCAAGTCACAAGTCTTTTTTATAGGACATTTGAGAAGCAAGGCGGTTCCAAGTACTTTACATCATAAAAACATATAAACCTCATAAACACATCAAAACTGTCACTGGCTGTGAGACCAGTAACAAATATTACTTTGTATCAACTGAAAACAATAATACACATCAAATATGTTGGACAATAGTCCTGTTAATATGAACCAAAGGCAACTCTAAACAGAGTGAGTTTTTTGTTCTTGATTTAAAAGAACTCGGTGTTATGGCCGATTTGAATTTTTCTGGAAGTTTGTTCCAGATTTATGGAACTAAATGCTGCTTCTCCATGTTTGGTTCTGGTTCTGGGTATGCAGAGTAGACCAGAGCAGAAGATCTGAGTGATCTGGAGGGTTGATACAGCAACAATAGGTCTTTAATGTATTTTTGGGCTAAGCCATTCAGTGATTTCTAAACTAACAGGAGTATTTTAAAATCTACTCTCTGAGCTACAGGGAGCCAGTGTAAAGACTTTAGAACTGGATTAATGTGCTCTATCTTTTTGGTTTTAGTGAGAACACGATCAGCAGCTTTCTGGATCAGCTGCAGTTGTCTGATTGCTTTTTTGAGCAGACCCGTGAAGACACCAATGCAGTAATCAATGCAATTAAAGATAAACGCATGGATGGGTTTCTATAGCTCTTATTAAGACATCAGTTCTTTAATCCTGGAAATGTTCTCCAGGTGGTAGAAGGCTGACTTTGTCACTGTCTTAATGTGTCCTTGATGGTTCATGTCTGAGTCCATCACTACACCTAGATTTCGAGTCTGACAACTAGTTTGTTGTCATAATAATTGAAGCTGCATGGTGACTCTAGTTAGTTCCTCTTTAGGTCCAAAGATAATAACTTTAGTTTTGTTTCTGTTCAGCTGGATAAAGTTTTGGCACATCCATTCATTGATTTGTTCTAAGCACCCGTTGAGTGCATAGATGGGTTGAGTCCCGTACCAAGGAGTCCGACCCAGCTCTCCAGTTGCTTTAATAATATATCATGGTCAACAGTGTAAAATACTGTGCTGAGGTCCAACAGAACTAGCACTGTGGTTCTTCCGCAGTCTGTATTTATGTGGATGTCACTGCACAGTGACGAGGGCGGTCTTAGAACTGTGGTAAGCACTGAAACCGGAAAATCATCAAAGTTGGTCGTTGTAAGGAAGCTATTTACTATTGAAATACAGCTTTTTCATTAATTTTACTGATAAATGGCAGGTTGAAGATTTGCCTGTGATTCTGCAGATATGATTTGTCTAGATTGCTCTTTTTTATCAGAGGTTTAATAACTGCTCCTTTTAAAGCCTGAAGGAAAACACCTGATGAGAGAGACGAATTTACTATTTAGATCAGGTCAGATGCAATGACAGGCCAGACTTATTTAAGGAAGGGTGTTGGTAGGCTATCAAGACAGCAGGAGGAGGAGCTTAATTGATTTATAATTTGTTCTAAGCTTTTACATTTGAGTAGTTGAAACATAGTCATTTTCTCTGCATTTTGAGCATAACATTGGTACTGGATTTGGTGTGGATGTAATAGTAATATCATCTTTATTGTCATTGAAACATTACAACATTACAAACATACATAACAACGAAATTTGTTCTCTGCTTTTAACCCATCACCCTTGGGGAGCAGTGGGGAGCAGTGAGCTGCCATGTGCGGCGCCCGGGGAGCAATCGGGGGGTTAAGGGTCTTGCTCAGGGGACCCAGAGTGCAGGCGCTGGGGATCGACCTGGGTACGATTGGGTGTGCGCATGGGAGTGACAGGCTGCACACTCTCGTTCACCTGGCTACTTTGTTGAGTCTCCGCCGTAATCAATGCATTAACAAGAGAACACAGGTTAACTTCAACATTTATATCTTTCTTACCTCAGAAGACAGCATACCTCTAAACAAAAGACCTGTGCAGTTGCTGCGGCAGATGCTTTTCCTCTTCACCCATGCCCATGCACAACACTGGTGTCATTTCAACTTGTCGCCAGAGGGGGCAGATGTATGCAAAAATCCTGGAAATGACCCTATACTCCTTGGTGACATTTGAATGTTTCAGAGGACTGCAATAGGCTGGTGACCTGTCCAGGATGTACCCCACCTCTCTCCCATTGACAGCTGGAGATAGGCACCAGCACCCCTCGCGACCCCACAAGGGATAGATGTGTTAGAAGATGGATGGATGGATGTTTCAGAGGAATGTGCAGTTATTTGCCTATAACTCTCTCAGTCTCTATTCATTTACTAAAATGTAGTGAATCTTTGTCATGGAAGTTTTGTGAGACAGCCTTGTTGTTGTGCTTCAAGCTACATTCCAAAAAAATATCTTTAGGTGTGAGTCATGTCAAACTACAGCAATGTATCAACTACCACCATGAACGGACAAAAGAAAAGGCATCTCTCTCTATTATTGACAAAGCTCTTCCTTTACAGTAAACATAACTTATTAACATTGCATTTTTAGTGACAGGTTTTGTGGATAAAAAACTTCAAAAGGGGTTTGAGAGAAGTGGAAACAAAAACTATGACTAACAGTAGATCCGCAATTTCTCCACATATGACTGTGAATCACTCAAGAGGGCAAGTTTGTCATAAATTCAAGAATTTAAATCTCTATCCTGAAGATGTTTAACTGATGGATGTGTGTTGTCAGAGGAGTCAAGATAAGTTTCTTTGGCTTCGATCAAGGCCGCCCAGATGGGCTGCTCTCTCAGCAGCCCCTCTCAGAAACTGTCAGAGGAGTAACTCTTCTTATCAGTAACAGGGGGTCTGTCTGGCTCAGCTCAGTGTTGCTGTTGGTGCAGAAGGACATATATACATGCACTTCAAAGTACAAAGCAAAGGACTCAAATACTACATTTATTAATAGACATAGTGCTGTTACTCATACACAGGGACTTTCAGACTCTTGTGTATGCTTGTCATTGGACAAAAAGAAGAGGAATACAGAAGATGGAAAAAACAGATGTTCTGGGGAATATTATTTAAAAAAAGGAACTTATCCAATGATTCCTATTGTGTATGGTCTGGTTAAATGTAAATCTATTTGCCTTTGTTATCAAAAAGAATAGAATGGGGAAGCAGTGCTATTAGTAAGCTTGGAAAAAACATGATTATACCGATGAAATAGTCGGCAAATACCGCTATTAATGTACTTACTTACTTGAATAAGTTATCAAAGGCAGAGGGGAAAGTAAAATGTAAAAAATCACTAGTTAAAAGTATACATCAATTTTGTAATAGTCCAAGAGTGGGTTTACAATCATGGAATGGACCGAAATATATCCATACTATATTAAACAAGTTTTATTATACCAACAAGAGAAGTTGAAAAAGACCTTTAGGATTTGCTAACTCTTGTCATGCATACATGACAAGAACAAAACAAAAAGATTATTTAAAAACAATAAGTTCACATTTTATTCTCAAAAACAACATTAAAACAATACAGAAACACTCAAAAATGTGATGAGATGAGTCGAGGCTTTGAAGCATGTGTCAAGTAATGGAGGGGACATTTCTGAAAAAGTGCATATCGAGGCTTGCTACATTTAGGGGAGGAGCCAAAAGTGATGATGGCTGAAGCCTCGGTACCCAGCCGTACCACGGGACTGCTTCAGGAAGCGGTTCAGGATTGTTTTGACCGACATTTAAGTGGCTCAGTATTTTGTCAAATTTTTAATTCTGATAGTTTAGAGATATTTTGGAGAGTTTAGGAGAGAGAAGCAAAGGTGGAGAATGAGGTGAGGATAGAAGATGGGAAGAGGAGGAACATTTTGACCTGATTTCTCCCAATAAGGTAAGGTAACTCTGACATATTTAAGATTCATTAGATTTGTTTATCAAGGATAGTATTTTCCCTGTTTTTAATTTCTTTATAGGTGAGGACCATTAGCTGGCTTACAAACTGACATCCTTTTATAAACATCGGAGGGGTTAAACATTTTTGGAGGTTGCCTGTCTTTGCTGTCTCCATTTTATGACTCTTCTGTTGACCTGCCTGCAGAGGAAAATGTTCCTGCCTCCAAAGTGGTTCCCCTCATGAAAATGTCGGAGCAAAGTCTTCAAGAGGAGATGACAAAGCCAGCACCAGCAGCTGCATTAGAATTTGGAGACCACCTCATCAGGCAACTACGGGAAAAGCTTCAGATTTTGCAGTACATGAGCATCCTATCCCTAGCTACCCTCCTCAACCCTATATTCACAGTCATAGGTGTTTTTCAGCCACACTAAAGCCACAGAAACAATTAAGAGACTGACCTCAGAGTGTGCTACCATCATGCGTTCTAGGCAGAGCTCACAGACTTCAACCTCTCCTGATATCAAAGGAAGTAATATATTATTTTTCATTTTGAGAACAATTATTTCTATTACAACCCTTGCTAACATGATCTACTATTTTCTCTTAGGTACCTGACTGTGTCATCGTTTGGACATGAGTGTAATGGAGACAAGGAAATGTATGATGTAACCATTGATGCTTCAGTTGAAGTCCAGCACTACCTGTCAGAGCCTGATATTAGCCGAATGGAAAATTCATTGGAGAACTGGAAGAGGCAAAAACTCCTTTAGGCCAGTTTACACAAACTTTTTATTTTTGTGCACGCCAACATCATCAAGTGTTTTCAAAGGCTGGAGAAGTAGTGCAAAAAAGAAAAGACTCAATTAAAATCGGCTTGAATGAGGGAATCACGGGAAGGGTGCGAACTAAGTCCTAACAAAGAGATTTAACTGATAGGGAGAAAGCAAAGAGAAAGGGGGAAAAAATGGAAGAAGATGGAAAAGATGGAAAAATCGACCCACGGCGGGGTCACTTATAAAGCACAAACCAGCACAGCCAAACCAGCACAGCCAAAAATGTGTATGTGCATGCATGCCTTCAGAATGCATGCACCTATAGCACTAGGATCCACTATTTAGTTTAAAAGGTTTAGTTAGTTAGTTTAGTTAGCTAGTTGGACTAGCTACAGATGAGAAGGTGCAACAAAAGCTTGCAGTAGTTCGCAAATAGTGGGGTGCATCCCCTAGGTCACCGGAAGTGACCTTTCAGCCAATAAAAGCCACTAGAAATCCAAGTTAATCCATTGGTCAAGATCAAGACATAAAGATCAACATATACAATAAAATGTCTTTAATATTGTTTACATGTGGCTGCTGCAGAGGTAGCCCATATATACCACATTGTGAAGCAGTGTCACAGCTCAGCTGACTGTGCACTTAAGATAACTCTCCGAACAATGAATGACTCCAGTTGCCAAAAAGATGTCCTGTGTGAGGACGAAGGCTGTGACAGTTGTCACCAATATCCTGTTCCCAAATGCAACAGAGGAGTCGATTAAAAAAATTGTAAAATGCTCGAAACCCACTCCCCTTCTCGCTTCACACGGATGCCTAAAATAAGGGAAATCAGAAGATTTGAACTCAGCCAGGTTGTCCTGTTGAGTATGGCTGTGTCTTTGGCCTGTGGCATTGCTGAGTAATTGCTGAAGGACTGTGAGCTGACATCACTTCCTGTTTTCACTGCGTGAGCAACTGTTTGTTGCTCCAGATTCTCTCGCTTTTATCTTTAATCTCTTTGCTGTAACATCTGTTTCTAACACATAAGCACTTTTAAAACATTTTCTGTTGCTGCACATCACGCTTGGGAACTCCTCGTGTTTCACGGTTTGCTCTCTTGGCGTGGTAGAAGGGCGCTAGCCTAGCTTTAGCCTAGCCTAGCTTTAGCTCCACAATGGCTTCCTCTCCTACTATTACTTCAGCTTCTCCGTCTCTGACTAAGTCTCCCCTTATCTCCTGCTCTCTGTGTCAGATGTTTAGCTATTCCTCTGCCTCCTTTAGTGATAATGGTACTTGTAATAAATGTAGTGTTTTTGTAGCTTTGGAGGCGAGGGTGTCAGAATTAGAGTCCCGGCTCCGTGCTATGGAAAGACCAGCTGATAGCCGCCCCTCTGCTAGCGCGGAGCCACATAGACCTAGCGTTAGTTCACTTAGTGGTCCTCCAGAAGCACCCGAGCAGCCGGGTAAGCAGGCCGGCTGGGTGACAGTTCGTAGGAAGCATAGCTCTAGATTTCAGCCCCCAGTTCACCACCGACCCGTCTGCGTTTCAAACAAATTTTCCCCACTCAGCGACATACCCGCTGAGAAGCCGATCCCGGTTATTGGGAGCTCAATAGTCAGAAACGTGGCACTAGAGACACCAGGGACCATAGTTAAATGCCTGCCAGGGGCCAGAACGGGCGACATAGAATCTTATCTAAAACTGCTGGCTAAGGATAAGCGTAAATACAGTGAGATTGTTATTCACGCTGGCGGTAATGACACCCGATCACGCCGATCGGAGGTCACTAAAGTTGGTGTTGCTTCGGTGTGTGAGTTTGCTAAAGCAATGTCGGACTCCGTAATTTTCTCTGGTCCCCTGCCTGATTTGACCAGTGATGACATGTTTAGCCGCATGTCATCATTCAACCGCTGGTTGTCTAGGTGGTGTCCTGAAAACGACGTGGGCTACATTGATAACTGGAGAACTTTCTGGGGAAAACCTGGTCTGATCCGGAGAGACGGCATCCATCCTACTTTGGATGGTGCAGCTCTTCTTTCTAGAAATCTGGCCGGATTTATTAGTCCTCCTAAATGCTGACAATCCAGGGTCCAGACCAGGAAGCAGAGCCGTAGTTTAACACACCTCTCTGCAGCTTCTGTACTGTTACCCATCCATTATCCTATTGAGACGGTGTCTTTCCCACGGCCAAAACTTAACAGATCAAAAACTTATCTAAAAGGAACAAATCATAAAAACCTAATAAAAATCAATACGGTTCACCTTGAACCTAAAAATAAAACAATTAAATGTGGTCTATTAAATATAAGGTCTCTCCCTCCAAAGACTTTGTTAGTTAACGAATTGATTTCTGATAAACAGATTGATTTGTTTTGTCTCACAGAAACCTGGCTACAAGAGGACTACGTTAGTATAAATGAGTCAACTCCCTCCAATTATTCAAATTTCCACATTCCCAGATCTGTGGGAAGAGGAGGAGGAGTGGCAACCATCTTTCAGTCTGATTTATTAATTAGTCCCAGGCCAATTAATAACTACAGTTCTTTTGAACATTTAACCCTCAGTTTCCCTCATCCAAACTGCAAAGCAATAAAACCTCTTCTGTTTGTTGTTTTGTATCGTCCACCAGGCCCTTACACTCAGTTTTTGGATGAGTTGTCAGATTTCTTATCTGATTTGGTGTTAAATACTGATAAGGTTATTATAGTGGGTGATTTTAACATCCATGTTGACACAGAATGTGATAACCTTAGTGTAGCCTTTAAAACTATCCTAGATTCAATTGGTTTTGCTCAAAATGTGCATAAACCGACGCACTCTTGGCTCCATACTTTAGACCTTGTGCTGACATATGGCATTGATTGTGAAGAATTAACAGTATTTCCTCACAACCCTGTCCTATCTGATCATTTTTTAATAACTTTTGAGTTTAATCTAACTGAGTTCTCCACCCCCAAAAGAGGGTTCCATTATAGTAGATCTTTATCGGATAATGCTGTATCAAAACTTAAAGAGTCTGTCCCCTTTTTAATATCCTCCGTATTGCAGAA
>NC_046378.1:24653954-24751454 GCF_011125445.2 Fundulus heteroclitus | reverse complement strand
TTTTGCAAAACCCTTTTTGTATTTGATTTGGAGATTAATCGCTCCAGTGATTGTGGATTGTCAGGAAGACAGAGATGGCCCACTATTTGTAGTTTCTTTCCCAGCAGGGAAAAACTCTCATTGGGTGATTCTGTTTTAGGTGCAGCTTTCCAGTTTGTTGTATTGTTTTGTTACCACTGCTTTGGAACAAATGCAACATACCAGCTCACCCAGGTTAAGTGTTTCACCAGAGTCCTTTGGTTTAAATCCAAAGTGCTGCCAAACTGCCGCTGTCGCGTTCAGTTTTGAAACCAATTCCATGTCTTTTTCAAATCTCAACTACCATTTCGCTGCCGTGCTACTGTTCACAGGGCTCTCATGCTACACTCTGAGCTACGCAACAGGGCCATGCACCTGGCAGGTGCCTGACACAAGGGTTAAATCCTCCCTACATTAAGGAAACAAGAGGGGAGAGTGGAGAGCGATGCACTGGAGTAAAACCTTCTGTCATCCAGTCTTTTACATAGAAAGAGACGGAGATGCAAAGAAAACAAACACGCATGCAAACGGAAATTATCAAGCTCATTTAAATTTATCATGCGATTAATTGTTTTATTGCTTACTGTGACAGGCTTAGGCACTATGCTACTGCTACGGTGGCTTGTTAAGTCCAAAGAGATGTAATTTTTCTGTAGTTGGGTTGGATTATATGGAGTGTTAAAGGTGACAATATAAAATAAACACGGGTATCATGAAATAAATACATGTAAAAATACCATGAAATAAATAAATGTACTATGGAATAATGAAATGTAAAATGATATAAATAAATGCACCTTTAAATGTCCCATTAAATCATTAAATATATCATTATATGTACCATGAAATAAATAAATGTGTCATGAAATAATGAAATGTGCCATGGAATAATGAAATGCAAAATAAAATAAATAAAATTACAATTTAATACATCATTAAACAATTAATTGTACCATTAAATTATGAAATATAAAATGTAATATTTAAATGTTCCATCAAATAATTAAATATGTCTTTTAAATTATGACATTAAATAATTGAATGTAAGTTTTGTTAAAGAAATTAATTTGAATATACATTTAATTATTTTGTTCTGTATTTATTTATGCTGTTGTGCACCAGACCCATAATAAAATCATTTAAACTGTCACCTTCACCCATCAAACTCATCAGTGGGCGGGATTAGGGAGATCCTGATGCCTCAATGGCTGCTTCACATTAAGTAAGACAGGACAACTTCTTCTTGGTTGAATATTTGATTATTGATTGTTGATGGTTTACTGATTACTTGATGGTTGATTATTGCTCATACATCTTTAATGCACCGGGTCTTTGGCTGTGAGACTGAGTAGATATGTGTCATATTGGCTACAAAACATATTTCAGACTCTAGTCTACATGTACAGGAACTACTACAACTTCATTTATCTAGAAACAGAAGCCAGGTGTGCAATAGTGTGACAGGGGTATTACTTTTGCACACACAGTAAATGATTACCATTAGAAATTTAATGAATTGGCTTAGAAAGTGCATGAACTTTAATGGATAGACTCATAAACATGCCTGGCTAGAAATATGCAGCTCATCTGGAAATTATGAGATTTTAATCTCTGGAATCTAATTCTGTTCAAAATTACGTCTAATTAGGAATATACCTACAATCACTTCTGATTAACCTCTTAAGACCAAGAAAAAACACACGTATTTGGATTCTCTGCTCCATGATTGTAAAGAGGCTTCAGGTTTTAAGCTTCAAGCTAACAACTCGGAAAACCAATTTGTTGAAAATAAATTTGACCTCAGCCTGTTTTTCAGTGATGAAAGATTTAAGAGCATGTACTTAAAAAAGACCCAAATGGTTTCAAAGGCATCGATAGTGAGTAGTCCACTAATCTAGTTAATTAGTTCAAGGACTTGTTTAGGCATGATTGTTACCAGGTGGTTGGTGGGAAGGTTACCCCATGTGGTGATAATGCTTCATCAAATGTCAAGATGGTCTATAACTGACTTCCATTTTTGCAAACCTCACTTGCCATCCATCCCTAAATGTGTGCAATGGGATTTAGATCCGAGCAATAGGTAGAAATAACCAAAAGAGGGACATTAGTTTTTCTGGAGAAGTCCTTTGTCAGACAGGCAAAACTGTGGCATTGTGCTATTAATAAAGCCCCATAATTACCCCACAGATGGACATTGCAGAGAGATGGAGCTAGAATGAATAAGAGCCTTGACTTGGGTTGAGGTTTGGGGCCTGTGTCTTTACAGACAGCTCGCCAAGTTTTTTTTTGGATCTGAAACTTACATTTTTTTGCCTCATAATTTTTTAGGATCTTTTAAGAAATCCATCCTCGGTCAACATAATTACAGACAGATTTTCTTTTTTTAAATCAGGTGGGCATAACAGTCAAAATAGAATGTTGGATTTATGTAACCTGGCAATCCAGATTGACAAAGTGTAGCACTCTCTGTTCTCCACAATGTCAATCTGGTACTGCTTCCATCGAGTCCGTTTAGGGAAATGAGGGACATTCGGTAGAAAGGTTGGCTTTAGCCAATTATGGTATCAAATGAAAATGTTAGCACCACGTTTCATGAGAAACCACAACAATGTAAGATAGTCGAGGCACTTCTTGCTGTTCTTCTTTCAAATGTGGATTCTGACAAAACAGATTTGATAACTGCCATGCTGATTTTGGTTCGGCTGTGGGCTCGGCGGCTATTGCTTTACAGGAGAAAGTCCCACCTTAAACCATAATTACTAGGCCTACAAATTTTGTTCAATACACATACTATACAGAACAAACAGTTCCTGATTTAAACAAATTATAATCATTTATACAGAATTTCTACCTAGATGTTTTAAATGACACTTTAATTTGATTAAAGCAGCATCTTGTAACTTTTAGCCACTATGGTTGCTAGACCTGTAATGTCCAGGTTTAGTGCCCGGAAGACCACTGGTCACAATGTTAAACAGTCTCCGTCCATTATTTGAAATCTGATAGCAGACCACTTTGGGCTAGTACACGTGTCAAAACTAGGTTTTAAGCAGAAATTAACCATAAACTACATTTCCCATCATGTATTTTGATTGTTGCCAGCCACCGTTGTGGAATCTCACCGCAAGGAACAGACATATATCAAAGTTGCTCTTCAAATCTGCATATAGCCTAACTGGGCTTTTGTCAAATCAGCAAGGAAATCCAAAAGACACGTCACAGAACAGAACGTGGAGAAGAACAAGCGCAACAATATTTTCATCCCATATGTTGCTGGAGTCTCTGAAAAACTCAGGAGGATTTTCTCTAAACACAAGATAACAGTACATTTCAAACCCAACATGACCCTCAGACAGAGGCTGGTCCATTTCAAGGACAAAACCCACAAACCTAAGATAAGCAGAGTGGTATATGCGGTTCAGTGCACTGAGGAATGTCCTAATCTTTATATTGGAGAAACCAAACGATGCCTAAGAACTCTCCATTCAGAGGGGCGATCAGTTCCAGGTGAATCTACATGTGAACCCAAGTTCTAACGAGGCCTCGCCGGCAGGTCTACAGAGCTTAGAACACCACGCTACTCCAGACATTTTGAATTGAGAAAGCTTGCTGAATGGGAAGTGAAACATCTTCAGATTCAGAATAGAGGTCCAGTTGTTTTATTTTTAACCTTTTTTTTGGATTGATCATGAGCTGGATGACTGAGAATCTTCACCAACTATTTGTGCTCCAAGGTTAAAAACCAGTATGTCTTTTGTGTTCTGGGACAGTGTCAGCCGTTAAAAAGTACAATATACATTGGCATTTTGAAACCAGACACGGAGCTAAGTATGCAACATTTAGCCCCCAAGAAAAACAAAAAATTTCAGCAGAATTAAAACGCAACATTTAGAGCAGGGATGAATCTAAAAGTTGCAGGACGGTAGCTCTTGAAAACTGGACTTGGGCACCCATGATTTATACTGTTAATTTGGCTCATTGAGGGCAGATAATATGGTGAAGTGGCCCTCGGTGAAACCAAGTTTGACACCCCTGGACTAACAAATTCAGAAGTCATGAAGTTACTTGCAAAGACAAAGACAAATTTACCCCTCTAGATTAAATCCTACAGGAGAGAACCAAAATTATTTTTTTAAATGTCTCTTTATTATTTTTATTCATATTCTTATTCTTCTTATTTCTTGTATTTCTAGTTCTGTGTCAACACACTCTCCACTTTTCTTTACAATGTACTGCTCAATCCAGGACAAAAACACTAATTTTAAGAACATTTTACTTATTTTTAGGTCCTTTTTTGCAGTGTGTGCATCATTTTTTAGCCAAAGCAGCATTTTATAGTCTTTTCAGTGAATTTCCAACACTTTAGCAGGGTTAGTTTTGTTCCAAGTCTTGGGTCCTTGGGTTTAACAACAAAGGATTCTAGTCATTGGTTGATTTAATGATCTCTTAGTTTTGCTCATAATTTAGATCACTCATTAGTAACTACATATGTCTGGGAAAACTCTAATTGCCTTGTAGAGAAAAACATGAAGAACGCTGACTCTGTTGTCCAAAAAAAATACTTTTGTATTTTGCAATTCTTTTTCTACAGATTTAAACTTGTGAAGTTATGGAAACATGCTTCTACTCACTACTGGCTGTAGCTGTGCTCCGGGGATCATGGCGTTAGCGAGCTGCATCTGTTGGGCCAACATGGCCATGTTTTTCTGCTGGATTAGGTTGTTCCTTCCATTGATCTCCAGCTGTGTCTTTAGGTGGGGAGGAGGGTGCAGGTATTTGCAGTTCTCCCTGGAACATCGCCCCTGGTAGGGTGGGAGAGAGGGACGAGGTAGTGGGAAAAGAGAAATAATGAGGAGTGAGAAAGGGTAAAGACAAATAGATGGCTGACTGGAAGATTGTCATCTAATTGCAGCTTTGTAGCTGAAAGAAGGACCTTGACTCAAAGTGCTTCACCACTATTTAACTGACATTTAGACCTAAGTACTGTAGTTGTTAAGAAAAAAAAATCAGTACCGTCTTTTTCCCTTCTGGACTGAGCCACTGGTTATTACAACTATTTCTTCTTTTTTTTTTTTTTTACAAATTACTGCAAAGAGAGAAAGTAACTGACCAAAATTAGCTCTCTGTCTGTTATAGGCTACGGAAATTAATTGTGCAATAATTGGACTTTGAATGATTTTATAAACCCTTCTTGCCTCTCTATTAGGGATTATTTTTGCTGCATTCCATAGTTCATAGAAAAATAAAAAAAACAGATCATTTTAATGTTTATGAATTAAGACAAGTGTTTAATGTTAATATTTTTGTGAGTTAATTATTTGAGCTATTTTATTTTCAGGTACTTGGAAGGAAAAGAGGATAAAAAGTTTAGAGATACAACATGACTGATGATTTTCGTCAATCTTCAATTAATAGATTAACAAATGTCAATCTTTTTCTATGATTTTATTTATACGTGTTATATGACCAGCACAAAATAATGTAAAGTGGAAAGCAAATAATAAATTTTGTTTCTTTTTCTTTTTCTTTCACAAGTATTAACCCTAAAAGTGTACCGTGCATTTATATTCTGCATGCCTGAGTCAACATTTTCTAGAACAAACATTTAGTTGCAATCACAGTTGCAACTCTGCACCAGTGTGTTGCACATTCATCTTAGCATAGTAGCTCAAGCTCAGTCAGATTAGATGGAAGGCATTTGTGAACAACTATTTTCTAGTCTATTCCAGATAAGATTAAGTACTACATGGGCATTAATTGGGCCACACTAAGACATACATGTGTTTTGATTAAAATTGATTTATTGTCTAAATTTGCCGTCCGGCTTTTTTTATGAATTGCCCTGCTTTTAGCTGCTTCTTTGCAGGAGTTGGTTACACACCCTTTTATTAAGGGATATAAAAGTAAAAGTGACTGAATACAAATGCAGACCACACTGTTTTGATTTTTCTTTTCTTCTTTTTTTCAAAATCAGCTTCTAAAGTATGTCATCAAAAGTTAATCAGGCTGTTTAAAAGTATAGTGGATGATCTTTTTTCTGCTTCAAGTTTCGGGGGATTCCCTTATCTATTGGTTGTCCCACATGCCAGTCATTGAGACGCGCTCACCTAACACCAATGTGCGTGCTCATTCCTTGCTAGTTTCCCTTTGATGGTCATGCGCAGTTCTAGTATTTATGTCTCCAGGTAGCTTCCGTTCACTGCAGCTCCGCTGCTCTCACCGTATACTTTGAAAATGGCTGAGAGTCGCAAGAAGCAAACCGCGTACAAGTTTATCAGAAGAAGAGGAAGGCCGCAGTAGAAAGAAATAATACTGAACTAAAGATTTTTTTCACGCAAACCCCCTGTGGAGCAGAAGAGCAAGTCAGGTGGTTTTGCGCACACAGTTATTAAAAAAAGGACTTGGGGGTTTCTCACCTACATTTCCGGAAAAATCGCCCACTCTACCTTTAATATTTCCCATATTTAACAGAAATTGTGCTGCATAATTTGTCTGCACCGCCATAATTTTAAAGATAGTAAGGTATAAAAGAAAAAAAAACTGTGATGTGCTTTTCTTCATGTAACTACCAGAGGAGCACTGAAATTTGCAATGTCAAATGCAAGTTTTTGCAGCATAAATAGAGCACATCTTCTAACAGTGTTTTTTTTTTCATTCGGGTGAATTGGAGGAGCCTGGTCAACCTTTGAAGGCCCTACCCCTCAGGTGTACAAGCAAATATTTTAGCCACATAACCTATTTCGAAGAACAGACAGATTCTTTGGTTAAATATGTGTGCTTCCACCTAGAAATGATGTGCCACTTTGAGTTGGTGGCAATAAAATAACAACAAAATATCTCAACGTTTTTGCTTTCAAAAATCAATGGATATGAAGACCTATGGAAGACATCAAAAGGAAACTATTAGTAATGTAACGTTGCTTTCCTCCTTTACTGTACCACCTCTGAGGCTGTCCAGCTTGATGCTGGACGTGGTACAAAGCTCCATAAATGACAATCGATCGCCTCCCGAATTAACCAAATGAGTTATGTGTCAATATTTGAGATCATTGCAGAAAAGAACATGCTGAAGAACTGATGCAGGATCGATACATGATTGAAGCCTCTTTGTGAAAGTGGCAAACACAAGCACACATAACTGCAGTCTAATATTATTCCAGTGTCTATAGACAGAGCCGGCGGTGTGTGTGTGTGTGTGTGTGTGTGTGTGTGTGTGTGTGTGTGTGTGTGTGTGTGTGTGCTTGCTGCTGTGGGTGATTGTATTCATCCAGCAGCCTAAAGGGACAAGGAGAGAGTGTAATTTACACTCTCATAATGTCGGCTCCTTCAAATACTCCCCCAGATAGGTGTAATATCTTAGATGTCTCCTCCTCTTTTTTTCTTCTTTTTTATTATCCCTCTCTCATTGTTCCCATCTTTCTGCTTCCATCAGTTCAATATTCGGAGCCCGGTGCTGATATTTACTCTCCTCATCATGACTACAGAGCAGTGCGGCTGTAGCGCTGCTGTGATTTGTTCAGGCAAACGTGGAGAAAGTGCAGAACAGGAGTGCTGCTGCTCTCCTTTGTTCCTTCGGCTACCTCATCAGAATGCACCCGCTACCCTTTCGCAGCATTACGGAGTTTTTATGAAAAGTGTTTCTGGGAAGGATCCGGGGCCAGCCCTGTGACAACGCCACAGTGCCACCTCTCATGAGGAATTAAGGGCCTGGCTGTCATGCTGCTGCTTATCTGGGTGAGATTACCTGCTGCTCACTGCGACCCGTTATAACACCTGCTTTCACAACCTAACACATCCACTCTCCAGCTCCTCTTTTACCCCCCCCCCCCCACACCATTTAATCTCACTCTATCTCCCTTATGTTCGACTCACATTTCCTCGTGCTGCCTGTTCTGCCTGGCTACAGCTGCGGAGAGACTTTGCATTGGAGAGCAGCGGGGTGTCAAGGGTTCTTCCAACATTTTCATTGGCTGGCAGCGGAGAGGAACAGTATTCCCAGCCTGCCTCCTGGCCTCGAGGCATGCATTAACAGAGCTCTGAGTCTGGCTCATCCCTGTGTGGCTGTGACTATTGATCAGAGATAATTGGTTAATGTCTTTTGATTTTCAGAGTACATTCCCCCCCGGCTGACTACACTTAAGCATGTCATCTCCTGAATGTGTTTGTCTGTGAGTATCAGTGCAATGCTCAGGGTTGCATAAAATCCACCGCACACTCTGAGAAAGTGTTTTCTCAGAGGTCAGCATTTAGCAGGTTTAAGTACAAGTACGTACACGATTTATTTATTATTGCTGATAATTTATCCAATACATAAATGAATGATGAAATGTAAAATGAATCAATCAAGATCAGTAGTCATAATTTCTACATTTTCCTGTACTTTGATCAATTATTTTATCATTCCTTTGCCGTATTGCATCTTCGAGTAAATTAAGCAACCCCTGAGGCTTATAGAGTAAATTCTGAAATTTAATTGTTTAACTTCAAGAACAAATCTCTTGATTGGAGCAGTCTTTCCTATCACCAGACAACAGAAGTTCATGATGTGCTGCAGCAAGTGATCATGAAATTAATTCAACGCACAATTTTTATTTTATGTATTTTATTAATTTTATTTTCATTATTTTTCAGCACTTCTTGACTTCCATATTAAAAAGCTGGCACCACTTGTAAAAATGTGGATAACAGCAATATTTAGAAGTTCACTAAGAGTCAAAGGTTCATTTTAAAAAGTGAGTTGATCACCCAAACTTTTCTCCTTTGGAGTCACGCAATGGTATTAGGATTAAAGTGAAATTAAATATTAATATGCCCTGTTCTAATCAATTTAGGACAGGGAATATTCAATTATGTACTTTTTGTTAAAAAACAAAAAAGTACATAAATAAGAAGGAACTTCCTTAAAAAAAAAGAATGACATCTGGGCGACAACTTAATGGATATTGCTTCATATCAAACTGTTTTAAAATGTATTCATTATTGTGTGCTGGTGGAGATGACAATGCTAACTGCTGAAGTAGAAGGCAACTGGACTTCTTCTATTGTGTGTTGAAGACATTAAACCTCTCATCTTAAAGGCTTCCTTTAAGAGAAAGTTCAGCCTTTTCAGTATGGATAGATGTGAAAAGTCTATCTGAGTCTGTTCTGTCTGTCTGTCTTCCACTCTAGCGCCTAGTATTGGATAACTGATGTGCCAAAAGTACTAACTATCTCTCTCTCTCTAAGGAAAACTGGCTGGAATGCTCCTTTATATTTAGTTTGAAGGGAAAAACATCCATCCATTCATTCATTTCCACTTATGAGAGTATAGGTTACAAAAGTTACACCTTCGGTTTCGGATCCAAGATATCCCTCACCCTGATACAGACAGCACTCTTCAAAGCAGACATCCTTATCAGATACATCAGCCACCTCAGCTGACTCAATTCAATCCAGATAAGCAGTGGCTTCTCTTTGGGTGACGAAACTAGTTACATAAATTTGGAGCCCAGCCAATATAAGCAGCTCTGTATTCATGTCTCATTATCATTGGTAGATGTGAAAAATTGGACCAGTAAATGGAGAACTTCAGGTTTAGGCACATATCTTTCTTCAGGGTAAAGAATTTAATGACAGTCTTCAGCCTCGTCCCATGCGAGAATTATTTATTTATGGGAAACATTTCTTTCCAGTTTTACAGAACTCTTCCAGCCTTATGGTCCAGCAGGAGTGAAGAAGTTGTCCCAGTTGCTGGCATAAAATATTAAAATAAGGAAATCAGTTGTGAAAATAATAAAAATTTTCAACTTCTTAGGATATCTGACAGTGATTAGAAATTTATAAAAGCTGTATTAAACTAAAATTCCTGGTTTTCCCCTGGTTCGAATTGTGTCCAGGGTTATTGCTCTCACTTAATTCCAACCATCAAAAAGTTCTGTATTTTTGAACGCTCCTCCTAATTTCATATTGTCTGGGCCAATCCTGCTGTCTAAGGATGCAATCTTAGAGGAGCCTAAGGTCCCTGACAGTCACTGAGGGTGATGAAAATGTCCAGGCATTTTCCTGTCCCTTTTCTGTCCTTTTAGCCCACTGTTTAAACAGTGTCAGTGAAGGTTAATGGCAAACCTGTCTGATCTAAAGCTGCAGGTCCTCTAAGGTTGGCAACTGCCAGACTTTACTTAAGTTGACTCTGTTCTGCCTTCAGCTGTCTGCCTCTCGTCCCGTGACACGCTAATGTGCCAACAGACTGCTTGCTTTTGTCTTTCACACATTCTCCCACTTGCTTTATCGTCTTGTTCTCTTGTCTTATCAAATTGTCTACTTTCTGTCAGTCTCCTGCTTCTTCAGCTTGTGTGCCTAAAAATGAAGGGAAGCTAGGATATCATCTCTCATTTCCACATATTATTATTTGCTTGAACATAAGCAGCTATCCTCGGCTCATTTAGCAGCGATGTTTTAAATCAAAGTGCATTTGTAAAATACTGAATGTCAAATATACCAAGAAGAAAAATAAAAGGCATAATGTTCTGCCATAACCAAGATTATGCTTATGTTTTTTTTTTTTTTTTATTACTGTAGGACTTTTACATTAAGAGTGTGTTGTCTGCACATAATTTTTTTAAATAACGTCACTGAAAACACTTCCACAGAACACCTGAAATTTATGAGGACTCACACATTCACACGCAGTGTGCAAACATTTGCCTTGAACAAGATAGCACTATAACAAACATCCCAGCTGCTAACATTATTTCATATTTTATTTTTCTGTACAGAAATTAGGCAGCGAGAAAGCAGTAATTTTAGCCTCTACAGTGTAGAAGGTGTAATGCAATGCTGCTATTGTGACTGGTTATCTGTTATGTTTTGGCAGCCTTCCATGTTTTTATTCCCACTTAAAGGCTATTTGAGGCAACTAAAAACACCATCACTGTGCAGCTATTTTATAATCCTTTATATTATCACCTCAAAGCAAACATGATTCTAAACTAACGAGTACTGAAGGGAATATTAGTGAATAAAGTCAACACATCCCATGGTTACATGTTTTCACTATAAATAACAGAGTTGGTTTATAACAAAGTGATCTTTGTTGCACTTTATCAGTCCCACATGGAAGACAAAGGGCTTTAAAGAGGCAATAAATTACATTTTTAAATCAACACTGAATATCACCATCATGTAAATTGAAAGAGGGTACTCCTGTAAACACACATTTCTACTCCCTGTCTGCAGTCTCCTTCAACCCTACAGAGCTTTAAAAACCTGTTAACTTTGACAAGCACTTTTTCAAAGTCCCATTATGCGATAAAACGTCACCCTTGGTGAGTTTGCAATTACATGGAACAATCTGGTAAAAAGTCTTCATGACAAAGTGTAAATGTTGTCATCTGACAGCGGGCTGGAGGCTATGTGCAGACATCCATGTTAAAGTCATTTTATTGTAATAAGAAAGCCTGTTTCAGTTGCCGCTGATGTATATAACGTTCTCCCCCTGTGAGCTCTCCACACATCCACTATTTCACATGGATATCCTTGGCTAAAAACAATATGACAAAAATCCCACCACATTTTCCCAGTTTCAATGCAGGAGTTTCCAGCACTGATGTGTTTGTGATCAAAAAATGTCTTACTGCAAATGTAAGGTTTCGGTTTTACCTTGCACTAACATAACACTGTAACTGAAACAAGAATAGCTGATTAGAGAAATCTGAATGTGTATGCAAGATGATTGTAATAAATAGTTGTTAGCAGACTTTATTGTACTCTTTAGTGCTTCTATATACCAACATTTTTATCAAAGGGTATGAAGCAAGTTATGCATTGCTCATTTTACTAAATATAATCATTCATATATATGTTGTAGGAAGAAATGGCTCAAATTAAGCACACTGAAAATTTCATGAGAAGCAAATCCGTTTTAAAACAGAACTGTGAAGGAGTGAAACGTTTTTGCATTCATTTCAATCGGTCTTGATCAATAGTTCCTCAGGCTCTGAGGTGTATTCTGGACTTTGCTGCTTTTTCACAGATTTTCCCAGCCCCTGTACTTCACAACAACAGAATATTATACTGAGTGCTTAAAGAAATTAAACAAAGAAACAAAGAAAAACTGCTCTATATCTTTTTTGTCCTTTAATACAACATACAAAAGTATTGCTGCAAGGTTATCAGCTGAATCCAATCTTCTGGGATTTGTCAAATAGACACATTTGTACTGACTGGCATTGCATTGCCAACTACATTAGACTCTATTATATTATTTGTTGAATGGGACTGTATGTTAGTTATGTTATGTTTCAGAATCTGATTACAAGATTAGGTTGTGTTGGAATTAATTGGACTGATTAATTAAATTTGGACCAAGAAGGATTCAATATGAGTGCGTATTACTGACTGAGTTGAAATTTACTGAGGTTTCATACATTGTAAAATGTATGGTAAAACGTTGCAAAATACCAACAGTTACAGACCGTAAAATCCAAAAGATTATATTACAATATACAATACATTCAATTACCATAACTCAAGAAACAGAAATGTCCCATAATTGTTATAGTTATGAAATTTAGAAAACACAGAAATGCATTATGGATAGAAAATGTAAAATCCACAGAAATATACCGTAATAACGCCAGCAGTTAATTACCCTAAAATTTACGTTACTGATCTGACAAAATTATTGATTTTACTGATGATGATATTTAATTATACGGTGCAAAATCAGAAACCGGACTGCAATAATTATTTGTGCAGAGGATATAATGTCGGTATGATATTTAACTTTGATAATTAATTTAAAACAAAATGCACATTTTTAAAAAAAATATATACATTTCTGTTGTAGTTCTGGTGTAGAGGTTTTCGCCTATAGCCCAGTCAGGAATAGGATCAGAGAGTGCCAACCCCCTACTGGTGACCTGATACTCCCATACAGGTAATGGTTTCTTTCTTTCCTTCTCTCTCTCCCCCCCTCTCCCTCTCTCTCTCTCTTTCTCAGAACTCATCTATAAGGTTGTGGAGAACTTACCAGCCTTTGTGACACCCATGAAAAATGGTGTCTAATTCATTAAATGCCCCAAACAGTTCGGTTTATGAGTTTTACAAATGTTTTATCTATAGAAAATTTGAGTTCAGGGTGATTTATGTGTTACAAAGGTGCATTTTGGTTATACAAATTTGCAAAAAAAGAGAGGAGAAAAGACAGAAGGCACTCCCCAAATCAAACAGTTAAAAACCTTCATCAGGGTGTCTATTACCTTCATAAAATGCAACATGGCTGTGAGATGTGGACCACATGCAGTGGCACAAACAGCTCCGAGCGCTATCAAATTGTCTTTGGACATTCCTAAGTTTACCATTATTGTTTTGTTTCCTATTTGTGTGTTTTTCCACATTTTAACTAGGCATTTGTCTATTTTCTTTGTGAATGGCCACCTACCAGCAAGGCCTGGTATATTCTAACTGAGCTCATGGCCTACTTGCTCAGATGCAAGTGACTGACTCAGGTTTGACTGACATGTATAAGGGGATTCTTCGAGCTCAGGTTAAATCCCTGAAAAGGCTGTTTGTCGTGCTATGTGGGAGATGTATCCCATTACCATGGTACTTCTGGTTTTAAAATGAGAGTATTATGTATTTACCGGTTATGGAACCATTTTATGTAACTATGTTGCCTTCAGTTATGAATATACTGTATATATTGAAATAAAATAAAAAAAAAATAACTTTGCATCATACCCATATCTGACACCTTGAAATTGGCCTCTTTCTGTTTAACAACCACCCAGCCTTTCAGACACTCCCCATTCTGCTCATCCTCACAACAATGCATATCCTTCCCTTCAATTAATGCTGTTTAACTGAGTAAGCGTATACATTTTTAGGCTTTGTTGATACTGTAGAACCATGTCAGTGTTATAGCAACTGTGATGAGTGTTTGAAAGGATACATGTGTGCAAGTCAACAAATATGAAATGAACACTTAAAAGAAGGCTGAGTTTATGACATGATCAGGTTGCTTCTGTTTCTGTTTTCCAACTGCAGAGAGGGTCTTGCCTGTGCAGCGATCCTCTCTGATTGAAAACATATGAGTCTCAAGCTCAACTGGTGACTTGGAAGACCATGTGTCCATTTCGCACACCCTCCTCAGCAAAGTCTGGACTCGGTGTCTCGTTACTGCTGATCGACTCTGAGCAAAAGTCATTTTATCTCTTCCACCATAGATTATCGTTCATGTGGACTCACACCAAACTACAATCTTTTCTGTGCTGTACTGTATTTTTTATGGTAAAATTCTTGCAACCACAGCTACTGGCAATGTATTGTAAAGTTGATTTTCCTCACAAGAAATTCTCTACTGTATCATACAGTTCTTCCGTGCTTTTTACTGATGTTGACTAATATTGTGCACAATATATCTGTGATTTTTATAGTAATTTTCCATAAACAGTTTACCGTTCTGAGCTGTGTTGGCAAAATATTATACCATAATGTGTTGTACACTTCAGCCGTATTTACAACAGTAAAATTCTGACAGCCACAGCTGCTGGTATTTTACCATAAATTACACAATTTTTTACAGTGTACTTTGCAAATTATTTACAGCAGATGACCAATATCCTAACTTTTGTAAAGGAAGTAACCTGAGAACTCTACCTGAGTAACCTGAGAGATGCATCATCCTTCAGTAGAAATCCAGTAGCTCTCATTGGTGTTAGCATAACATATTAAAGGCTGGTGAAATGTTATTTTTGATGTTTTGATAGATAGATAGATAGATAGATAGATAGATAGATAGATAGATAGATAGATAGATAGATAGATAGATAGATAGATAGATAGATAGATAGATAGATAGATAGATAGATAGATAGATAGATAGATAGATAGATAGATAGATAGATAGATAGATAGATAGATAGATAGATGTGTTCAATTCCTAAGGTTTCTCTAAAGTTGTGCAACAAAGGGCTTTTAAGAGTGAATGATAATGGGTGACATTAATATCTTGAAAAAAAACTAATCTAACAAGCCTGCTATTTACCAGAAACACTTTGACTAAATGCCGCTTATTTTGCCGTAGGTTATGCCATTCTACTAGTCAGTGAATAGCTTCTGTAAGCTGAAATAACTTAAAGGACAAACTTTTCTGCTTAATGCAGAACAGTGTGGCCAATATTTTCCCTCCAGTACAGGGTCAGACTTTTTTAACTATGGTCAGAGACTGACGCAATACATATTCACTAATACCTTTAAGACCTTTACTTTGCCATGCCTAATGCTTCTTACCTGAGTATTGTAAATTGAAATACTTCTGAAATGAAAACATATTTTCACAAGGGGATGTTTTGTCAGATTACCTTGTCCTTAAAAAGATCAGAATGTATTTAAAGTAATAATTGAAGCTTGCAGTGCTTTTAAATTTAATAGATAAACATCTGTCTGTGATTTCTTTACTTTCTGACAAAGGCAGCAGTAACACATCATTAGTGTCTGGAAAAAAATCTTTCCATCTCCATTTTTTACCATTGCTGTTTTTTGTTTTTGTTTTGTTTTTTTGGCTGAATCAAATCTACTGGCCACCCTTTACATCTTGCTGTGCTTCCACTGATAATTATGCAGTGAAAAGTATCAAAAAGTATGTTGCCTATGATAGTGAGAACTTTCATTTAGAAATGTTTATTCTACCTGCATCAAAATTAAAATGCAGTGTATCTGAGACCTGACCAGAGGGGGGATGTGATTAAATAATAAGAGACCAGACTGTAAACTATGTTGTTGTATGCATGCTAATCAATACATTCCCATGAGTTTAGAAGATGTTTAAGTCAAAACAAGAAAAACAAATTCATTGGACTAAAATTTAGTGAAAAAAGCAGATAATATCCAAAGAAATCTGTGAAAGTATAGAAAAAAATCTTATCTAAAGCTTCAGACAATTTTGGGGGGCGGGAAAAGTACTAGTGTCTGGCTTTTCAAGACAAAGCAATCTAAGGAATAGGGATATCTCCAAACCTTGACACAATGCTGCATGTTTGTTTATGTGCATGATGATCAATGGTGCAATCAAAATCTCATGCTGTAACTCTGATGCTGCAGTGCTTCTCTCTTCTGTATAAAACCCGTAAGTCCCCCCCCCCAAAAAAAAAAAAACCTCTCTTACAAGATAAAAAACAAAGCAAAGCCAAGAGCACCAGTGTTCAAACAGAAAGCCAAAGGAAGCTTTAAAGGCAGCAAAACAATGAGAGGCAGACAATGACACACAACATTCTTCTACTATTGGTATTAATCAATGCCGTCTGTGCAAGTGACACTGAAGGTGTACCCTCCAATGGGTTTAACGGCACATCGCTTTTGAGCAAAGCCTTCTGCATGGAGACTGCCTTAATCACCCACTGATGCAAAATGATCTTTTAATCCACCCAAACAAAATTACTCAAACCGACTGAAAACTACATAACACAACTGCTCTGCTTTTTTGTTTCTGCATTCTCTCTCCTTTTGTACTCGCTGCATTGAGCTGGCTGCTGCTGTCCCGTAAACACCGTGACCAGTGTGACAACTTTGGAACCGATGTCTGGACTTCCCAAATCATTGTGCATTATTAATTCTCTCTCAACAGCTCTGCCTCACCGCCCTGCTCCCACAGACAACCTTCAATCAACTAAGAGCTGTCTGGATAAGGATGTGATGGGAATACGCAGGCATAGATGTTTGCACACACACACACACACACACACACACACTGGGATGGTGATTTCCTAACGGTTGCTGTTGGCAAGCATACGTCAGGCAAATTATGACATCAGACACGGCACAAAGACGAGACTGTCTGAAGACGGTGAGTGTTGCCAGACAGGGCAATAACACACACACACTCATGCACACACAGTGTAATGTAGCTATTTTTATTAATTATTACACTCCAGACTTGATGCAGTGGCTAATCACACAGTATGTTAGGGAGTGAATCTGGTCATGAACAAAGTTTTTTTTTTTTTCCTTAGCTTGTCCTTCTTTGTCACTCCGTGTGTGCTAATACAAGATGTCTATATAAGTCTCATTATCTCTTTCCAATCGTTTATCAAATCTGGAACACCCCTGGTGCATCAGTATAATAGCGTGGATCAGTTAATGACCTTAAAAATCTAATTTAGGTGGGCAGAGAGATAAGCCGCCGGGACGACAAAGATAGATCCATGGACAGGAGAATCACAGTGAGAAACCGAGGTGACACTGCTTACAGAGTAGAAACTATATCTGGGATGAAACAGTGGACAGGTTCACAGACAAATGCTGCTCCAGACAGTAAATCTACTACATGTCGCAAATGACACACCGTCTGAGAAAAGCTTTTAGCTATAGTGCTCAATTAGCCAAAACACCAATTACAGCCCCAACCGCACCACTTAGCCTGGCAAAGTTAGCATGTTTTGGGTGGGTGCGGGTACAAAATCGTTAGCCCAGGCAGCTAATGATGGGGCAAAATCATTAACCATTATAGCTAATGACATCACTCTGATACAGTGGAGCCTAACTGTTCTAATTTTTGAATCCAGCTTTAGACTGATGGTTTTGCTAATTTCTTTTGGTCTTTTCCCCTTTAACCCTTAATAGCTTTCATAAAGTATATCATACATCTTTTTTTTTCAAGACAAGTCTCTAAAGCACAAGTCCAAGTCAACAAATAAGTCTTTAATAGCAGCTCCAAATCCAAGGGACTACTTCAAGCAGCTCCGAATCAAGTCTCAAGTCTTTAACGGGTAAGTCCAAGTGAACAGGGAACCCCAAGTCAAGTATCTACTCTGTAAGAGTCTACGTCAGGCTAATTCTCAAGTCTCTAGAGAGTGCAAGCCCAAGTCAATTTGCAAGTATTTAAAGGGCTCTGAATCAAGTCTCAAGTCTTTAATGGACAAGTCCAAGTCAAGACTGAAGTCGATAAAGACAACTCTGAAGCAAGTATCCACTCTTTAAGAAGAAACTCCAAGTTTAACTTGGTCCAGAATTCAGTTTAAGAGACATTGAAGTGGTGCTTCAACAGACATGAACAGGTTATATGCCATTAATAGCCCCTGTAAACAAGACAGTGAGTGTGTCCAAATTCAAGGGCTGCCTCCTTCAGAGGTCATATTTGTGGGCCGATTGCATCACAGCGTAGAGATGAGGCCTGTCCAGATCCTTCTAAGACCCTTCAAATGCGGCCAAGACATGTCTCCTTCTTTTCTTTGATTTGGAGGAAGGGTCCGGTGTATCCTTCGTGGCTAATCCTATCCCATGATTGATTGCATGTTGAAGATAATTGTTTAAATGGAAACAACAATTGTGGAGAGGAGTAAAAAGCTGTGAATAAGGTTAGATATAATACGCTCTCTGTGACATAAAAATAACTTATTCAATGTTTTTAGGCGAGCATTCATCTTTGTAAACGTGAAAGATCTGCTCAGGGTACTGACACATTGCTTAATTTTAAAAGAACTCGAGACATTTTGAGATTAATTTTAAGATTAGACAAATACTAATCTTAAAATTATTCACGTTTATTGACATTTACTAATTCAGAGACCTACACATACATTTATATTGACAGTTATCTTACCCCATACTGAATTCGGACACCACTAATGTGTCCATTTCTTTCAGAACTAGGGATCATCCTGCAAATGCTGCTGAATAACAACATCAAATGACAGCAAAAAGAAATTGAAAGCTGCCATTAACTTACTGGCACATATTGGCAAAACGTCACAAAGACCCCTTTGCACTGTTAGGCATGTTACCATGACAACTATTAATTTGGATTCACTATAGTAGCTCATGGGGGAAAAATTTATAATTTTCTCAGATGATCTATGTGTACTGATTTACTTTCAGACATTACTTGAGAAAATCATTATCTTAGAAAGACTCCAGTTACAAACACACTCTAGAGTCTCTAGAGTTGGGGTGTTCCAACCTTTTGTCATGTGGGTCTAAAGAAATAAATAAATAAATAAATAAATAAATAAATAAATACGTTATTGCTAATTTTCTACCCACTCATCAATAAACTGAGCATTCAGTATTTTAGTTAAAATATTAAAGTAATCAGATTGTGTAAATCATTGTAGATTCAGAACTTGCATGTTTGTCTTATTAAAATAAATGTATCCAGTTTCAAATCAGATAAGGCCTAACTGAAAAAATAAAATAAAATTTAGTCTATTCTCAGCAAAAAAAATAAATAAAAAAAATAGGATTTGAGTTCCCTACACTAAATATCAAATGTCTCCATCTGTATTAACCAAGTTTGTATAATTCTTTATTTATCTCAACTGTGGTAAGGGTGGCTGCACAAAATTAGTCCAGGGGCCACAAATTGCCCCAGGGCTGAACTTTAAACACCCCTGCTGTAAAGCAGGAGTCTCGGTCAAGTCTCAAGTCCCATCTTTACCGTGTAATAAACTGCTGTTACCCTTATAAGATGTTAAAACGTAAAGGTTTGTATGCAAAATGTGTCACTTTTACATGTTTTTTGCAACACTGCTTTATGGTGAATTGGGGGAGTTTTAGCAAGTAAATAATTCTAAGTGGTTACATATTTAACTCTACCACAAAGTCTCTTCGACTTAGTTATTAAGCTGCAAGTTCTTTCTTATATTTCTTATTTATCTTTTTATGACATGTGCAAATTGGTTTGCTGACAGTTATTAAGAAATCAACAATCACACACTTTCTTTTTGGAGGCTGGGTTTCTAAGGAGCATGAAAACAGTTTTTGTCTGAATAATTACAGTACTTTTACTAAATTTGAAACCTAACATCAATTTTTTACAAGCTTAATGGATTGCCTCATCTCAGAGTAGCAATTGTTCCTTCTGCACAGGAATGTGCAGGATGGTCGTGACTCGTGATAGACCCAAGAGCCAACCAGCTGCAATCAATGATTTTGTTTTGCCATTAGGCTCCACATGTTACTGAAGCATGCGCAATGTGTGAATACTGCAAGCTTGTGAAACTTTTCTGCCATATTATACCTGATATACGGGAAGCAAGAGAGATATAGCGCTCTTATAATACTTGAAATGCAGATTCAGACTAATCAAACATGTTGTCTGACAGAAGATATTGTTTTATTTTTTATTAGACCGTGATGCACACGGGGAGTTGGACCGAACCCACTCAGAGCTGAAGGAGGGTGGAAGTAAAATTAAGCAACTATTTTTGACATCAATTTTACAGTTTGTGAGTTTAAAGGGAACATATCATAGTTTTCAGTTCCTCCTTTTCACATCGAAATCATTCAGTTGTGGTCACATCCTCTATATATAAAGTGGAACTGCAATGCTTTTGGTCTGAATTCCTTGTTAATTTAACCCCACAATCCCCCGTTTTACCCCTTTCTTGGGGTACAATTAATTTTAGTGAGGTTGCTTTAAATTTAAAAGAAGCACTTCACAGAATGACCTCTTCCAGGTTGCAGAACGTTTCACTCCACGCCGTTTGCCCATCTTTGTAGTATGCCAGGGGACGGTGTAATAAACAACCAAACATTTCGACTTATACACTGGGAGCTTAAGCATCCTTCAGCTTAGACTGCAAAATTTCTGCGATAAATAAAAATGGTGGATTTGCTAAATTGGTAAGGACTTAAAAAGTGGAATTTGCATAATATGTCCCCTTTAAAAAACACAACAAGAATAATCAGAGACATTATAAATGTATCAGAATGCAGTTGGTGATTTTAATTTAAAAAAAATGTGGGAGAAATGCCACATTCTCAAAAATGGAGGAGAGGTTGCTCTACTTGCTCTATTTTCCAGACACCTATGGTTCTATTTATGGTTTTAGATAGCCATAATGCTTCTGTTAAGCTGAAATGTCATCATTACTGTTGGGCATGCTTTAAAGAGGGGGCAACAGTTTTTAGTTTCAAGATACAAATTGCTTGTGACCTGTACCTTGTGCAACCCACTTGATGCCCAATGACCGTGGGAAATAGACACCGACTTCCTGTCACCTTTCAAAAACCAAGCAAGTATGGAAAATGGATGAATTAAAGTTACCCACCCCAAAGAATCACATTTGTATTCAGAGAGTAAACTTAGTGAAATTCTCAAGCACTAATGAACCATCAGAGCATTAAGGAGGGCAGCTTTTGATATGTACACAAATATTTAACAAATCCCCCCTGGTTTCTTGAATTTTTTAAATATTCTTCACATTTTATCTACAGTTATCCATCATCCTTAATTAGTTTAATCTCACCTTGTGTTAGAATCATGTTTATATATACTTTTTGTATTTGTCTTGTTGTTAATGTACACAGTGTATTGCATTTTGTACATTTTAAAAATATCCCAAAGTCCTGGCAATAACATTCAACCCAAATCCCTGTCTCCTTTTTATGCAGTACTGCCTGAGGCTTTTAACATAATCAAATCTGTATTGAAACTTGCACACAAAATTTTATCTTAGTGTTTTTACATACCACACAGAAAGAGACCCCCAAGTGTTTATACTTTCCCAAAAAGTGAATATTTTTAACTACAGGTAAAAGCCTTTTTACATCCATCTCTAAAATACTTGTTATACCTGAAGTTATTCCCCTGTTACCCTGACACCAAATATTTATTTTATTTTTTCCTCGGATAGAATGGATAGAATTATATTTTCATTGTAAAACGAATGAAAATAATTTCCAGTCATGCTACTGTTTGGGCTATTTTTAGAGAGGTTACCATCTAGTGAAAAGGGCAGATTTGCAGCTTGACAAGTGATGGGCTGATCTGTAACTAAGGAATATGATGTCTGGAGGTGGCGCAGGGGTAGAGCACCCAGGTTTGAGTCCTGGCGCGTAGACCTTTGCCGCATATCTTCCCCCACTCTCTCAGCCCCATTTCCTGCCAGCCTACTATCAAACACAGGCCACAAAATGTAAAACAAGAAAAACAATCTCATAATTTTTCAGTCAGTGGTTAGGCGTTTGAAAATAAACTCAGTAGAAACACAAAAAGTGTAAGGTCATAAAATTGTGTGTATTTTTTTTTCACTGAGCCATGTCAGCTGAAAAAAAAGAGAGTGGTTCTACAGCACAAAACAAGAAGGCTGAGCAGAGGAAACAAAGGTTGCCCTGTTGTAATTTGCAGATGTGTCCTTTGCTGTCTGTTATGGAACTGCTGGTTTTGAAACTATTGGAAATGTCACAGTTGAATCAAAGGTTTAAATTTTCGGGGGAAATATGCCCACCACCCTGATCACTAAAACACGGTGGTGAAGGCTTTAAATGTCAAACACTGCACTTATGTTGTCTTTGCTTCAAAATAAATCGTAAAATTGAGTTTAACTTCAGTGCTGCTTCACAGTCATTTCTCTCTCTCAATGATAGTTCAAACTGCTTCATAAGGTGACAAATAAATATATGATTTACCAATTTAACGCATAAAACAAGGCATTTTGATACAGCGGGAGATAGCTCTCTAACTTTGGGGTGTTTACGAGAAAATGTTTTATTTTATTTGACTATAAACATTTATTGGAAAGACAGTTGAAATTTATTTAGTGAATTAGTCATGACAGTCATTTGCCGACAGAATGACATTTATCTGCAATTCATCGTCAGACTCTTTTGGAGATTTATGACACTTTATGAGCATTACATTGGACCTTTGCCTAACAACCTATCTTCTGACCCTTCTTGCTTTAAGGTGTGTTTGATGAATGCATACAAATTAGAAATGTGTTTAGTTCAGTGTAATAATATGAGCAGAAAATTTCTGCGTTCCTATAAATGTCCGATGACGTTTCTCTGTAACTCCCACAAACCAAGATCCCTGTGGACTCTGTACCTGGCTATAGCATTATAAACACACAAAAGCAACCGTTTTGTTTTGCTGTTTTGTCACTGAATGGCTCCCAAATCTGCCTACATGCTATTAATACAGAACGCATTAAAAGTTGTTTATTTTTCCAAAAGAGAAACGGCAAGTGGCTAAAATGGATTTGAATAAGCAAGAGCCATGGTAAAATAGAAAATCAGAAATCAGCCGCTAATCTCTTTTAACTTTTACTAATGCTTAAACACCTTTAAGTAAAACAAGAGACAACTTCCCATAAATGTCCACTTAACTGAACATCTTCTTGGGCCATACTAATTAAAAACGCAAAAATATTTGGGTTTTGACAAATTGCAGACAGATTGTAATCTCGCTGTAAATATTTTTTAATTTGTTTTACTATTAGGATATGCTGTTCTACTAAACATTTGATAAATTGGCAAGAGCTTTTTTTTTTTCCCCGTGCACATTACCTCCTACAGGCATGCAATAGATTTATGTAACATACGGATGTGTAGCTAGTCTAAATTACAAATACGACATGTGTAATTAAATCAGCTGTTTGATTGAAATAAACTGCAGCTTAGAAGTATCTCTATCGGCAGCATATATAGGCTGTAATTATATGTGTGCGAGCTGAGGCAGCCATTCATTTCAACCTCCTAGTTATAACACAGAGATGAAGATTATATGCTGCGTGAACAGCAGTAAATATTGATACCAAAACAATATTCTGCCTGAGGTAGTAACTCAGATTGCTGTCTGCTTTCTCTTGCACACCAGGTTCTAGTTTAGTGGCAGCCACATCAGTTTTGTATAGAGAGGTTTTCTCCCTCAGCATATATTATGTCTTTTGTTCATTCACTCTGTGACCAGAGTCAAGCTTTAACTCACTTGTGCATTTTTGTAAATGCATTTTTACCTTTTTAGTAGGAAAGTTGTCCTTTGACCTAGTCTTTTCCCACTGCCTTGCAAAAACAATTCATACCCATTTAACTTTATCAGATTTTGTGAGGCTACAACCACAAACTGCAATTATATAACATATAATGTAACATAATGGAGGATACAAAACTCACTGTTGCCATGTTGCCAGGCATTTTGGATAAATTTAGCTAAAGCAAGAGTCTCTTGATTAAATAGGCACCTTAACATATCTGCTTCTCCAAATCGAGATTTCTCTTATGCATGGCACGGCTTTCCACCTGAACTGACAGGCCTGAAAGGCCTAATTAACATTAAATACAATGACATTTGGGGTTCTAGTGTGACAAATGGTGGAAACATTGAAATGTTACGGACACGGTTTAAAAGCCCGGTGTAAGTCCTTCGTTATGTTTAAAATTGTGTCTTGAGTTGCTATGAATGTTTTTACCTGATTTGTTTTCAGGTGTTTTCACCTTTAACCGAAAACTATTTCATCTGTTGACCAAATCTTCTGCTGCTGCCTTTTATCAACTCATCCCGTGTCTGTGTCCTTTCACTTCATTATGTCTTCACAAAATGCCAGAAATTCATACAAAAGAAAAATACTGATTATATCTATAGATGAATATGTTACGTTGGTAAACCCTAAAATTGTCAAGATGGCATTAGATGTCATTAACTTCCCTTTCTCTGGCTGCATTTGTAGTAGTCCTAAGCATTCTTATTTGGCACGGCACAGGACAAAGGTTGGACACATTGGCAGACGGAAGGAAATGGACCACATGTTCTGCATATCATGTGATCTTGTGATCACAGGATACCCTTGAGCCTGAACCAATCAGGATGCACTCCTGACTGCTTTGAATGTTAAGATGGCCAGAGAGAGAGAGGGGAGGGCATGGTTTAAGTGCGATGTCAACGTCCGCATCTCAGCAGCAGGAAATCTTTTCCCTCTATGCTCAATAAACTCCCTTCGCTGGCCTGGCTGTGGTCGCACAGGAAATACTGTTTCTCATTTCTTCTGATTGTAAAATCTGCTTCAAACCAAAGTTCAAGTGAAAAAAAAAAGCCTCTACAGTGTGTATTCCTCTCTAGAGGCGGCAACTTACTTGCAGGTAGTAAGTGCTGTTGTTGGTCTTCTGAGAATGTCACATCGAGTTGTGCAAGGCAGTCTCTAATTAGCTTTGTCCTCATTAGGTCTACAGCACTATCTCCCCTCAGACAGGAAAAACACACACACACACACACACACATGCACGGTCACACATTCCCACTCACACATGTATAATCAGAGAAAGAAAGATGGAGAGAGGCCACCCCACTACCCCCGAGATCTGGCCCTTCTTCTTCTCTTTCGCTTTCAATTAACCTTCCTTCTCCAGCCTCTATCCATTCATCTTTTTTTTGTTCCTTTATTCTTTACTCTCAGCTTCACCACACTCTATTCACGAGCTTCAATGTTTATTGCAATTTGGTTTTATCTCTCATTCACTGGGCTGAGGAGACAGCGAGAGAGGAGACCCATTTAAAAGTGCCTTGGTAAGAAGACGAGTGCATATGCACAAAGGATTCAACAGCTTTCAGGCCTAATTATCACTTACACTTAGTTGTAACATTCATACTGGAGGTACAGCGCTGTTCAGAAGTTTACATGCACTTATCGTCGACATGAATACAAGATTAATGCTGGGCTTTCATTAACACAATTGATCGGTTCCTTTCCCAGGATGGAATTATGATACAACATGTAACATCTGCAATTTCTGAAATCAAGAATCTGGTGTAAAAAGTTTACATTTATTGTGGATCTTTTCTATTTTACATACAAGCAACGTAACATCTGGATAAAGTTCCCATAGGACGTTGCAGCTGGTTTCTACAGCTCTCAACAAAGCTTCTGGTATAATTCTGGCAGGATAGCTAAAATCCCAGATGCTCTAAGAAACGTTTCCGCAGGTCGTTCCTCCCGGCTGCTGTAAGGCTTTATAATTTATGCTGCTCACAACAAACTCAATAATAACTGTTTTTAAACATGCAAATTGTTGCACAGGTTCTGATCCAATCATGAATCATTTAAAATTATAAAAAGGTACAATTTGAAATGCTGCTGTACTATCATGAATATTGCATATCATATTATCGTGTGTTCTGTAAATAGGCAGGAGTCTTTTCCACTGTTAAACTTGAATATTTCATCTTATTTTTACCTGAGTATACCATATATAATAATTATAATATTTACCCTGATATTTACTCTTTTATCTTCTATTCTTGTCTTTTCATAATAACTAACAAACATAGATTAGATCATTTTGTTATTTTTTTTTTTTCTTTTTTATTGCTAATAATTGGGTGTAACTGTCTGTGTCTTTGCCAGTGTCACACCCGCATTTCCCCATTGTGGGACAAAAAAATAATTCTTCTTATCTTAAAAAAGTAGAGCTCATTTAAATTGACTGGTAACCTGCTTTGTACTTAATTTCACACATAATCCTTACATTTTCGGTAGGGTTGGAGTTATTGTCAGCCTGCGTTGACATTCCTAAACCAGTTGTGATGAGAGTTTGTGATGATTTTTTGAACACCCAACTGTGAATCATCCTATTCCTCTTAAGGAAATTGGTCAGGATGTCCAGAAGGTGTGAGTTTAAAGTCTGTAAGAGTTTTTCCCCCAGTTTGCTTTAAACATGTCGTTGAACGCTTTACTTGTATGATTCTTTTTTTTCTTTATTTAGTTTTGTTGTATTTGATTTTTTTTAAATGTTCAAGATGAAATTAAACAAACTGATGATATATATGTGGACTGGGAAGCTGTGGACCAAGAAAAGAGCAACAACTCCAAAAACAACATCTTTAAGAACGACTGAAATTAGAAACTGTCCACAATGGTAGCTAATTTAGATAAACTCTGTCAATTCTGATGAGAGAAGTGGTTAAATATCTAGCAAAAGTTATACCAGAAGCTTGCCGCTGACTAAAAGAGCATGTGGTAAAAGTGCAACTTCCTGAGGAATGTTTACCAAATTTTGGTGGGAAGGGAAAGTATATGTTGTGCCTGTGTGTATAACTAAGACCCTTTGCGGGATTCAGAAATAATCTCAATAAATAAAAAATAAAAAAAAGTTTTGATTGATTGGTTTAATCTTTCTAGGATCAAGTCTTATTTTTAAAGTGCATTGAAGTTGTTTGTTGCACACTCACACCATCCTGAAAAGAATGGTTCAAAAGCACCACTAAAAGTCCAAAATTGATCTGAAATTCATTCTGATAAAAAATGCATGCAAACGTCTGACCAGCACTATGGACTTCACAGGCGGCTGGGGGAACACCTCTTTCATTCATTACTTATAAACTTGCCCTCTAATCAGAGATGTTACACTTAAACATGCTCGGCAGTCCCTGCAAAGAAGACTTCTCAATCTGTTTGCCTGCGTCTCTGTTTGAAGACCGGAGATTATCCAAGTGCAGAAATAAAACGATGAAATTGTCCTTGTAAATGAACAAACACCAACTCAGTCTGGCAGCTGCCTTTGATCTGCGCCGTGATCTTTCGCAGACACACAAAAAAGTGTTTCCAAAGTGAAAACAAAAGATGCTTCTGGCAACAGTCTGGATGCTGCTCTCCTAAAAGTGCGCATGCGAAGGCAAACAACAGAAACAGCTGCTTTGGAGCACAACAAAATGATTAATGTGGCCTCTTTGACATAATGACCTGTGAAGAGATTTAGTATCAAATGGCTTCTTTTTCCCCCAATAATACCCTCCTGATGAGATGAGTCAGGATCAGATGCCTTTTGTCAGGATGCTGGAATGTGTTATTGGGTTTACGTCTGATGAATCATGCGGGTAAGGCAGATAATCACAAGACCACACCCTGAAGCTTCCAAGAGACAAAGAGGTAAAAAAAAAAAAAAAAACGAGAGTATTCAAACGCTAGAAGAGACATCTCCTCTTACGTGGACACATCGACATGAGCGCACACATTCAAATTCCCCTTCAACAGAGGATGTGTCTGTATTGGCTTCAGCAGCTTATGTCATTGCCTTAAGGTTGAAGGAAAAAGGAGAGGAGAAGCATTCATTACTCCATCAGTAACGGTATATCCAGTACAAGACCAGCAGCAACACTGTACATACCGAAGCCTTAAAGAGTCACACAGAAAGAAATAACTGTTTTACTGTAACAACTCCTAAATACAGCGACGCTTTTAGGAACACTTGAAGATGTTGGTAAAACCTGTGAAATGAACAAACTGCAGTGTAAGACAAAAACCCACTGCATCACACAGGATACGTGTGATATAGGATGTTGTTTTGACAATTTTCTAAAGAAACAAAAACTCTTGGTTATGTTAAAAATCGAACTGATTCAAAGACGGCCAGAAACAACACACTGCAGTAGGCAGAGAGACGAATACAACTGCAAAAGGGATTCTCACAATTAAACCGGTAACGAAGATTCCTCTAATTGCATTAATTCAGAATTTCAATGGGAGTCGAGCCAAGGAAAAGGTCTAACCTGCTGTGCTGCCTGCATGTGCAGAGGGTCCAATCTGGATGGACAACCAAGTCTGGCATGCTGTGTGTAGATATAGGAGATTTTTATGGAATGATGACGTTGAGTTTACAATGTTCAACTAAATGTATTAGTATAATTAAATGACTCTGGCTCATAATTGTCTCTCGTCTCTTTTCTCAAATGTGTCTTTTTTTATGAGTCTGGTTTACATCAAATGGTCCGAAAATCCTTAAATAATCCAGAGAAAAACAGTTGTGTGGACAAAAACCGCCTTGTTGATTTCAAAGGTCAGTGGTTAATAGCCAGAGAAGTTTGAGATAGCAAAAAGGCAAAGGTGGCTCAGATAACCACTCGATGCAACTAAGATTTTATCTCTGAATGGAATACGCGCTGAACCTTAAAGCAAATGGGTGACAGCAGCAGAAGTCCACACCTGCTGCCACTTCTGTCAGTTTGGCATAAGCAACATGAAAACATGGAGCCATCCTGCCATATCACAGCTGGTGGTGGCGGTACAATGATGTGGTTGATATTTTATTGCCATGCTTTGGTTGCTTCGTACCAATCAAGCATTGTTTCAGCGCCGCAGCCTGTCTGAGTATTGTAGCGGACCACATACATCCTCTGATGACCACATTTAGCATGTCAATGCACCATGTCACCAAATCATCTCAAACCTGTGTCTTTAGCACACCAACGACTTCTCTGTGCTCCATCGGCCTCCGTAGTCACAAGATCTCAATTTACCGGACCACTTTTTGGGATGTGGTGCAACAGGAAATGTGTATTGTAGATGTACAGGCAACAAACCCGCGGCAACATTTACGAGGCCATCATGTCCACATGGGAAAAAGTCGCTGTCAAACATATTTGCAATATTAAAGTATTGTAGATCTGAAGGCATATGAGGGTACTATCAAGTTGCAGCTAATAAAGAGGTCTTTGAGTTAAAGATAATACGGCAAAAAGGGAGAGTTTGATACCCAACCTCATGCACAATTTGGAAACATCCCCCTCAGAACCTTTACTCTTGACTGTAAAAAAAAAAAAAAAAACTCTAAACAAACGAGCACTGTGGTATGTTTCCAAAATGACACATGAGAGGCAAACAGGAGAGGGGAAAAAAAACTGATCCACTTAAAGGTTATGGATATATTTTGTTAGCAAAGCACATCATGTAGAGATGCATGACATCAGAGTGTCTTCATTCCCTCCCACACAGACGGTGTGCGACAGAGCAGAGGGCCTTCACCCCCCCCTTTCGCCAGGCAGTGTCTTCCGGCAGCACACGCGCTTCCACATCGATCCACATCGATCACCCTCGGCTTGTACCACTTCAGCAAAGAGCGGGGGATCAGTGGTCAGGGTTACCACCTTCCCCTAGGCTTCTAACATTATGCCTGTTGTCAAGGTCCCTCCAAAATCCTGTTAAACTGACTTTGAGGACCGACGGCGACAATCTCTCTAATTTGAATGAATATTTGCAGAAGAAACAAGGGCTTCAGTGTAACGTATCCTTTAGATCACGCTCGGCGAGTTAATGCGTCGCACAGTCTACACCCTGATGCTGTGACAGAGAGCAAGCTGTCGGACACATCCTGCATAGCGCAGCTGCTGTTGCCATTTCAGCCGAGCCCGAGACCGCTGTAATCCAGTTAGAGCCTTGTGAGGAATCACAATGACCAACAGCAAAGCCCTTCAACGAGCATTAAAACAATAAAAGGGATATTACACACATTATTCAATCCTGAATATTTCCAGCTGACGACTGACACAACTCCCATTCAATTCCACGCCCATCCCCTCGTGTTATTACTTCTCTCAATCCATATTCTGTCAATCAGCAATTCCTTCCTGTCCATCTGTGCGTCGCCGCCCAAATTACACTGCCGCATGTCTGTGCACTCATCCTTCACTCTTTTGCTCTCAATCGCCCCTATTGCTGACCATTCATTGTTCAAACGGGATGTTAATCTGCTGGGATGACACAGGCCTGTTGCCTGTCTGTCTCCGAAGAGATCATATTCTCCGCTTCATATCACATGTCACGGTAATCTAATTACAGACGCAGGCATTTCCGTAGACAGCATCAGTTCACTGGGTCTTTTCACAGTCGGACTTGCCGCTGCTGCAGCTTTGCATGCAGGAGCAAGTGGATATTTAAATTTGTGCAATTTAGGGTTGCTTTATCTGCTTCACGTAGGCAGACAGCGGAGTGAGAAGAGAAACGTCCACTCCATAATGGTCACGCAGGATCAATATAGGGTGGAAAGAAAGTGCTGCTAAACAGTGTGGTTTTATGTTGATTAGGACTGTTTTAAAGGTCTATCATTGTCTCCACACATCTCTTTCCCTTTTTTTTTTCCTCCCATTAAAAAAACAAAACATTTTATCTTTCACCTCAACGCTTGATCTTTCCCATTTCTACCGATGCGAACCGATGTCCCGTCTCAGAGCAGAGAACCCGACATCAACAGGAGGTATCTGAGTCATTTTCGTGAGCGTGATAAATATCACACTTCTGCATTTTTTTATTTATTTTTTTACTGATGGGTTTCAAGAACAAGATTTAATGAAGCCCTTACCCAACCCTGATTCTTTTCTAATTAAAGGAGTGAGTGATGGGGGCAATGACTACATTCATGAATGCATGTTTATTATTGTGGGGTGGGGAGAACAGACATGCTGATGGCAGACACCAAGATAGTAATCATAGCCTGTTTGTTACGCCTTGTTTGTTTCCCTAAGGAAGATATGAAAACAGTACACTGGATGAGAACAATATTTAGAGTGAGACATTGCACAGGCCTTTTACGAGACCTCCGTTTGTATTTATGTCTCACACACAGCGGTATGTTTTTGTGCAATGAGCAAATTTGGAAACCTTTTTTGCTTGACCAACAACGTTTTCTATGCTGACACATATGTTGTGGCGGCGTATCCAGGAGGATGTCACACATTTCGCTCGGTTCCACAGCTGTCTGACGTCTATGATGTCAGGCACAGGCTGTCCACTGCAAATCACATCTTCATGCTTTCTAAATATCCCTTTAAATTCTTTTCTGGAAAGGAAAAACAAGTCAGGAAGTGATCTGTGATGAAAACTGACATGTGTATGCATAATCAGTTTAAAAAGAATGTGAATACAAATGCGGCTTATCCGATGCTTTTCCTTCCTGTTTTTGGTCTGCAACACCATTACAAAGGCATCCGTAGTCTTTCTAACCTCATGCAAAAAAGACTCCTTGTGACTTCTTCACTTTTGCTGAGCAGCATCTTAGTATATGACATTTATAGAAGTTTTACGTTGTTTGGTTAATGTCCTTCGAGTTGAAAGTGGATGACACCAGAAAGTTAATTCATAGGCCTGAATTCTAGAAAAAAAGACCACACCCTTTTTGGCCTGTTAAAGAATAGCTGTAAGAGCTGGAGGAAAGACAAGTAAAGAATTACTGCCTCCCAAACGATGCAAGGAAGAATGCAAATTGGCAGACAATGCTATCAAGGGTGAATAATGTTAAGCCTCTCTAAGCCTTCTCCATTACTTTTTGCTTACATCTCTTCACACCTTAACTTGTCTGGAGTCTGATTTGAATGTGTATTTGGTTGCATTAGAATTTGACAAAGGGCGAGTTTCAACAGCAATAAGAGGATCCTGAGGTGAAACACAAGGGCGGAAGAGGAGATGGAGGCTCGGGAAGACACAGGAAGTTATGTTGTAAAAGGACGACTGGTGGGTGAGACAGACAAGCGTGGATCAATCCACCTATCGCTGATTAGATATTCTACTCACAACAGCCAAGACCGTAACAGCAATGGGACATCGCAACTTCAGACTGTCTAAATCTCCACAGTCCTCTAGCGTTTGGGAAGATAAGCAGAGATCAGTTACACTGAGCAAAGGTTTCCGGTGAACAAAGCAATGTCGAAGTAATAGGCTGAAGGGTACTAAAAGGTGGGGAAAGGACGCCTGCGTATGGCGGCAGGCTACTTCCCAATGCCCTTGTATGCTTGTTGGCGCTGGAGTTGTCGTGTCACATCTCCATGCTGATACAGCACGTCTAAAGATGGATGTGTGCGAGTCTATGCTGATGCAGCTTTATCCACAAATGGATGTAGAAATGATGGCCTCTCTGAGGACACAGAGACATTTAGAGGATATGCTTCAGACAAAGTTAATGGCTGCTGGCGGTGTTTTCCCTGGTCCCGTCATATCAACCTGCTGTTTGCATGAGGTCCTGAGCAGGATAAAAGGGCCGAACTAGCCCAAATAGTATATACAGCCAGGTCGACCCCGACAACTATATTCCATGAATAGGTTTGTATAGAGCTTGATGGTAATGGTAGACCAGCTACTCAATAAGAACATAGTCATTATTAATTTTTACTGTTTGAAAATAAAAGCAAAGAACAATTGACAAAGTGGGCTATTGTGATATTTAAAGTAATTCACTGCAAATGCATTGCATCTGTAATTTTCTGTCAAAAACTATTATTCTAAACATCAGTTTTCCATTGTTTAAGTGAGCATTAGCATTAGAAAGCTAAGCTCTTAGTATTTGTTTCTGGAGAAAAAAAAATAACCTTTATAGGGCCCTTCTTAAATATCAAAGCAAATGTATTGCTTAGAAACCTCTCAAAATGTTGTTGCTCACAAAAAAAAAATGAAACATTGGAAATATGTTTTTACACCATGTAAAGGTATGGAGAATCATTACCCCAGCTGGGGCTGATCAGCAAAAGAGTTGCATAAATGTTGTGCTTGTAAAGCAGCAGTCGTGCCTGTCTCATTCACACTAGCTCTTCAAATTGCATTATCAAGCAATCTGGTATCTCTGTGGATTGATACAATTTTCTCATATTCAAAATATTAATGGTGAATTTATTGCAAAGGAAATTTGAGAAAACAGCACCTATATATTTGTGTATATTTATTTAACTCATCTTAAAATCACAAAAACGAACCAGCAACGTTTGGAACAAACAAGTAGCTTTGACTGTTTGACCTGCTGAATTATTTAGCTGACGGAAGAGATGGTCCTACAAGAACCCCTTTGATAAAAGAAAACAAGTTTTTTTTAGAAGTTATAGAATTAATTAGAGTACATTTCTGAACAATACTTGTGATAATAATTGTCAAAAACAGAAAAATCTTTCGTTAATGCTTCATAAACTTTAGATCTGCACCGTGACATTGAATCTGCAAAACGCCTTAGACACTTAATATGAAAGTAAACGTCCACAGAAATATCCAACCCTAAAATATTTGGTCAGATGACTGAATTTATTATTAAACAATGTCTTTTTTTCCAATCTAAAACCAAAAATGCAAAACCCAATCATTAACAAACCTAAAGGTGTGTGCCCAATTTAATTACCAATTTCATATCAATTCATTATTCCTAAATGTCAGCTAGTGAAAAAAGAAGAGGCTGAAAACCCTCCCAAGTTTCTACAAAATTTGATGAAATACTATAATAGATAAAAATCCCCCTGAGTAAAATAAAAATGAAAAAAATATGATACAAGTCACTGGGATGCCTGGAAGAGAGAGAGGAAGAAAGGAGAGGAGATCATTGGGGTTTTGGATGGGTTGAGTAAAAATAGATTAAAAGAGGTAATGAGAAGAAGGAGGATGAGAGTGGGAGCATGACAGTGGAATACAGATACAGAGCAGATTAACTCAGTTTGAGAGTGTTTTCCTTACAAAGAGTTATTTTCCATTATATTGCATCCCTCTGTGCAGAGCATGAACACATACATACTCACACATACTCCTGCTGGGGCTCTCAGTATAAATGATTATATTGCCTATACATTGCATTATCTCTTCCTTTTGGTTTCACATTTCTTTCTCCTTCTTTGTACGCTCACTGTTTCCTTATTCCTACTCTTTCTTAAAGAAATCTGAAGTATCCTGTATGTGTAGGCCACCAAGGATTCAGCATTAGAAATGTATAAATTACTGTGCCGACTTACAATGTCATTACGTCAATGCATCCGGGTAGAATGCACTAAAATAGGAACTGTACGCTGAATGGAAGTACGCTTTAAGTGTTGGTATCCATCGACAAAGAATGAGCAAAATGAGATTCACATGATGTGGATTTTGAAAAAGTGTGGTACACAAGTAACAAGTACCTGTTTTGTATGATGTGCACAATACAAAATGATCAATAATTCAAACAATTGCATTTATAAAACAGTATATGCAAAAGTGTTGCAGCAATGGTTCAGAAGGTTAGGCTTTCCTTGTTGTGTTCCTTTAATTTTCAGGGTTGTCCAAGTCTCTTTCTTCTAGTTCTCACTCGCTACTTCCACCCAGGTTAATCTCACGGCAAATTAGAAAAATGCCAGCACTCAAATCCAAACACTGTTTTCCACACTGCTGTTGAACTGAACTTTCTAAACATTATAGTTGTTTTTTTTAACTAAAATTATTACACTTTTTTATTAGCAGCTAGAATCGCACCACTTGTAAAATACGGATGCTAAAGATTTTCTCGTACACAACTGCATACATGTGCTGTTGTATAAATATTAGTTTGGATGGTGCTTGTTTTAAGTTATATCAGAGTTTATTCTTTATAACAAAAAGTTACTTATCATTCATTTGAAATACCAAGAGCAGACCCGACATCCATGTACCTTTATACATAGTTGTTTCTGATGTGTTTTGGAATTTGTGTGAAAATGACCCACCTGTCAAGGGACATTTTGAATCTGTCCTACTTAAATTCATATCCAACTCTGGAAATTTACCCGCTTTGATAAAGGACCACTGTATTCAAAGTAATTTTCCATTCCTAACGAAATAAGGTTATATGACTTCCTCTATCTAATGTTGCATTTTGTTTTGATCAACAGACATTTATCCAATATCTCATTACTGTGGATCATAGTCAGTTCAAAAAGCTTCTAACATCTCAAGATAATAATAAAAAATGACAAAAACAAATATGAAGAACCTTAAAACCTAGATAAATAGATCAGAGAAAACTGAAGCATTAGTTTATATATCAGACTGATACAAACAGGTGTACAAAGTGGAAGTTGGACTGGACCAGACCTGGAGGTCTGAAAATCGACAAAGGGGCGAACTCACCCGTGGCTATCTGAGTAAAATCAATGTCTCTCAATGACATCTTGTTAAGAATGTGACATGCTGCTTTTTCACAAGATCTGATGTGAATTGAGGCAAAAAAATAAATAAATCTCTGTTAGTTTTATTGACTATGCTTCTATGTTGTGCAAATGTTCTCTGGCTGAACAAGAAAAAATTAAGGAAAAAAAGCTGGGTTTAACATCTAACCTATAATTTGAATCAAATGTGTTCTTGAGGGAAATTGTTATTATTCTCAGCTTTTATTGCAAACTTTTTCATGAATTTCTCATGATTTCACTGAGACACACATGCTCACTGCCACTGTATATTTAAAACAAACATCAGTGGAGGTCATTAAACAAATGAGAAACAAAAAAAAAAAAAACTCCTCAGCGTGAGCAAAATACACACTACTGCAAGGAAACAGGGATGTAGGAATATTACATTCCATCTTAAATAACAGCACAAACTGAATTATAGTATAAAACAACATTTAGGTTATCTTATGCCTCCAAACCCTCAAAAATGTCAACTAAATTAGGTTCACCTTAACGTTACACATTCTACACGTATTTTCTACCTGGCTGTGGAGCTGTTCTAAATAATTTAGGGAATAGGATTTTATATTTAGCAATAAGCGGTTTGATAACCTTTTCTTTCTGTTTTGTCAGAATTTTGCTTTGATTATTAGCAAGCTGTGCAAAGATGAATACTGGTGAAATCAGGCCCTTTCATGCAGCAGGACAAAAAATTGTCTTACCATAACAAACCCAATCGAACATTATATATAAAAAAAAAACAGCACAGAGTATTTTTTTGCACACTCTCACTGTTTCCCGTCACAGCTTAAAAGGGGTGGTTTATTGTATTATGTCAGCCTAAACACTAACAGCTTGACTTTTTCTTCCTATTCAGTCAAACCAGCATAACCTCTTGCTGTTTACAGGAACAAGCTGTCGAATCCCTTCAACAGCAACAAGCATACGATCTGGTTGATGAGGAGCTGTGTTGCGCTCTGATCTAGGGTTCAAGCAGCTAAAAATACTTCATTTAGGTTGGGGGAAGTTGCCTCTGAGAAGTGGTTGAAAAGAATCAGATCAAACCAACTATTTGGAAACATCCCCCTCAGAACCTTTCCTCCTGACTGTAAAAAAAAACAAAAAAAAACTATTGCATTCAGCTCTTCAGCATCCATCGTGCCCGAGCCAAGACCAAGCCACTGAAGGCGGTATTGTTGGCATGAACTATCTTAGCTTATTTGTTTCCTTTCTGTTATCTCGCAGATCAAATGAGGGCATTTTACCGCCCACTCCCGACACTTTAGATCCAGCGTTGTTCACGGAAAATCCGAAACTTCGCAGAGATAACTCCTTCATTCTTCACCCAAATCTGAACGCTTGCAAGTTGCTAAAAATACTTTCAACTCAGACTTACTGTTTGAATTTAGAATAGAGGCACAGACATATCTTGCTGGATAAAAAAAACATGTAAATGTTACTTCTTTTTGTATCTCCTGTCATCTATGATCTGGCTGATGACTGAAACATGTAAGAAAAGAAACATGTTTTATTAACGAATGTCTAGAATTAAAATCTTGGCCAGAGCGTTTGAATACAATGATAGGAAAATATATATAAAAAAAACTGTTCATATAATTTTGCATGGTCCCTGCTTCAGGGCTCCCCTCCTTTGTGCATTGCATGCGTAATGAAGGGCATGTGGTGTGACAAATTCTCAGGGCAAGAAAGCCATGTCTACCAACATTCACCCATTTACTTTTATTTTTATTATTCAAGAACCTCCTGATTGTCCTTTCCTTATCCCACTGCCCCCTCTCTCCTAGCCAGATATGTGTTATGAATTTATGTGCAGACAAAGCAGATCTATCATTCTGTCACAAAGGCAGGGAGGGGAGGTAGACTGTGGAATGTCCTGGCACAGAGAGCAGGGAAGGGCTTCGTGCAAAGTGCTATGCTTCCCCACACATTCCCCGCTGCGTCTGCTCCTGCCCTCTCTGATTCGGCGTGCCTGCTTGTTTTCACGGACCATACAATGCCCCAGCAAGCACACTTATCCATTCCTCTTCGTACCTGTACCAGCCAAACCCCATCTGTGTCACTGGAGCATCCGCCACACTGACAATAACACAGTGCCTGGATTAACGAGAAACCCAGCCGCGGGTAGGAACCAAGGTAAGCAGCGGCCTGAGCTGCTTGACTGACTGCCAGCCACGGTCTCCAGTTGAACCAAATAACACCTACTTGCCAATCAGATAGGAGACAAATTACAGAAAGTGCGCAGAGCGCGGAAGAATGAACCGTCGGATACCATCGAAAAACATCGAGCTCACTGGACCAGGTCCCAGCAACGACATGAGTGATATTGCTACATCAAAAACATCAAAAAATGTCGGGAAAATAATTGTGATATTTGGACAAGCTGCTATAGACAGGGGAGGAGGTTCAACTTACTGAAGGACGGCCCGAAAAATACAACATGAGCCACAGCTGAATGTTTTAGGTCAAAACATTTTCATCTTTTAAAATAGCCGTTTAAAAGCCCAGATCAGCCAAGGCTTGAAAATGTGCTGACTGGGTTTGAGCTACTTTACAAATGAAAAAAACAACAACAAAAAAACAAATATGTGTTGAATCAGGGGGGCTGAATACATCTGCATGCCAGAAAGGTAATTGTGAAAAACAGGAAAATCATATCCCCACTTTTCACAATTCAATGCTACGTTGAGTTGGCGTAAAACATTACATACTAATAAAATACATCGTAGCAGTACTTTTGCGAGACAACATAAATGTTGCTGAGGAACAAGGTCAGGGATCTCCTCATTTTTGCTGGTTTGATGATTAGATTGTTTTCTCTCTGTTGGTTAAAATTTTGTCATCTTATGGTTGCTCGTCACAGTGTGCACCAATGTGAATATTTACACACACGATTTGTGATAAACCTGCTAAACATTTCTTCACATTGAGGTTGTTTCACCTATTTATTGATGAAGAATTAAAAACATATTGTTCATCCCAGGTTAAAAGTTAACTGTCAAACTTACTGGCATCCTTTAAATAATTTAATAATCCTGAATTTCTTTTGTTGATTAGATCTTTTTAACGGGAAACACACAATGCCATTCAATTAAGACAGACATTTGCGTTACTTTACACAAGACAAGCAATGGATACATAAAATAGCTTCTAAACCTTTCCTTGTCTACAGTCAGAGCAATAAAAAGCATGAGACAAGTGAAACAAATTAGGAAAGAGTTGCCACCACAACAGTGTGCAAGAAGGTAAAAAGTGGCATCATGGCTTAACTACCTACGCTGAGGCTTTTCGAGGGGTGCTGTACAACTTTCAGTAGTTATTTTTGTTGTCAAAACCCGACAATAAACTTAAATCAGTAACTCTACTGTCAAACCTCTGACCCAGCATCTGTCAGTACACTGCTGTATAACAATTTAACAGCATATAAACAGTTTTTTTATGAGACTGTGGCAATGACAAATGCAGCCACATAAATAAAAGCCAGTATAAAATTCAATCTCACCATGATTTATCATGAACCCAAACATTCTCAGTCTATAAAGGGCAGACACATTCTAATCATGTGTGCGTTTGCCACATTTTATTGCATTTCTCATCAAATCCATTAGTGTAATTATGTATATATATATTTAATTTCCTCCTTAACCACTCAGCTCAGTCCAATCTTTTTCTCCACCTCTCTGCATCTTCAATGCTGTTTGATTTTTTTTTTTCTTCTTCTTCTTCTTCTCTTTCCCCCCCGTCTGTGAGAGGAGCTGCACGGTGGGAGTGTGTTGTCTGAGTGCCAGGGCAAAAAATAGACAGCAAATTACAGAGCCTTCTGAGAACACCCCACCATGCAGCATGACCTCAAAATAACACAGACAGACATATAGTCACATAGAAATGTGAAATACACATTACGCTGTCCTACTTCTGGTCCAGCTCATTGATGTAACGGTCACACAGAATCTTTTGCGGCGTGCCAACCAACAGCCCTACGCTGTGTTTGAATGTATGTGACTCCTGAGCAAAGATGGAGTCTGATTCACAGATGTTAGCGCCATCACAGCCTCATCTCGGCTTACTATGACACACATGCACGCCTAAAAGTAGTCACTGCTACATATCAGAACCTTCGCCGAGGTTAAATTTTGTCGTCGCTATTTCCTTCAGTGCAATGACTGTTTTCCAACAGGAGAAGCCTTAAAAGTTCTGCTTCACAGTTTGAATTGCTTTATACAGTGGGATACCCCTTGAGTGCCTCTACATTTCAACACGTTATAACCACAGACATTAAGGTTTTTTTTATTGGTACTTTTTAGTAATAAACCCTCATAAGTATTGCGTAATTGTGATGTGGAAGGATAATGTTACATGTTTTTCAAAAGTTTTCACAAATCAAAACGTGAAGTGTGCTGTATGTTTGTATTCAGCCCCATTTACTCTGATCAGAATGGGAATACATGCGGACACGCTATCATTAAAGTAAAACATGGTGGTGTTAGCATTATGCAGGGGGATTCTTTTCTTCAGAAGTGACAGGAGAGTTTTTTTAAAGTTGATTAACTAAAGAAGAATGATGGATCTAAACACATGGGGATCTTAGAAGAACAGAATTCACAGTTGTTCACTTTCCAGGAGGACAACGACCCTAAACATGTGGCCAGACCAACATGGAATGCTTTACATGAAAGCTTATTCATATTTTAGAATATATCTGGCAAAGCCCCGAACAAATCCAACAGAGAATATTTGCCAAGGCATGGAAATTACTGTTGCAATTCTTGTGAAAGGTGGTTCACTCATGGGGAATTAATAAATTACAGACCAAGCCTTCCAGATTTATATTACATTTTTCTATTTTAAAAATCATACTGTGTGCAGTGTTGCCAAGTCAGCTTCTTATAAGTAACGTTGGGCTTGTTTTTCTCTAATATTGGTTGGATATTTTATGAGTTGTGGGTTGCATTTCTTTTTTGCATGATTTTTTAATGTGAAGTCATTTATTTGGGCTTGGCATTTTTTCCGACAGAACCCTTTATCCTCGTTATCGTGCCGGCAACAAGAACTATTAAGTGATGTTGTCTGCAATGCAGCAGCAGCAGCGTGAGCCGGCTACAATATCATTCAGCAACCCCACCCCAGGTCCCACAAAATACACAAGCGGCTCCTGTGGTGGGTTGTTTATTGAGCTTCTTTAGGCTTTTTTTTTGTAGCGCTGGTTGCTTGTTTCTCTCGCAAAATCTGGCAACACCGACTGTATGTCTCCTTTAATTTCTACTTCACGAATATGTGTTTTGTTTGGTCTATTATGTAAAATTTTAAATAAAATAGATTGAAGTTTTGTCATTGTAACGAGGCAAAATGTGAAAAGGTTTAAAAGGAAGCGTATGAATACAAGGTACTGTATCTGAACCCTGATGACGCTGATTTACGATGCAAGCGGGGAAAAAACAGAAACCCAGCGCGAGTGATGAATGAGTATCACAGGTGTTTGTCACACTCACCTTGAGTGAGTCAAAACAAGCAATGACTCTGCCGTTTTCCACTTGACAGCTCTTGGCAGGGTGGGCGAACTTGCATTCGTTGTCCGGCCGCGAACAGGTCCCTCTCTGAAATTCTCGACACACCTCCAGCGTCAGCCACTTCGTGTCCCGGATTGGCGTCACATTCACCGCCATTTCAAACTGGGCAGGAGGGGTCGATTAGGGAGATCAGCGATCCAGCAAACTGAGATGTGTGTTTCTACTAAAACTGGGACAAGTGCTGAGAATGGATTGGTAAAGGACATGAGAAAGAAAAAAAAGCCCAGCTCTAGTGGTTGTGCTCCAGGGTTGTGATCCGAAAGAAGCCTGCAAGGGGCGCGGACTCTCCTAACACCTGCGGGTCATCCCGGGAGTTTGTTTGTGGCTTAAACACAAGTCATTCAGAGTCTGTCAACCATTGCCCGTGCTGCCGATGACCACAGAGCTTCGTCTTGTAACCTCTCTCTCTCTCGACGCAAACACACACAACACCAGTTCTCTCAATTTGCTCGCTTGTCAGCCGAACCGTCAGATGAGATGAACGGCAAAACACATTATCGATCAGGCCTGGCCCATGATGAAAGAACGCAGGGCCAGCAGAGGGAGGAGAGCAGCAGGAGGTGAGGAGGGCGGGCGGAGAAGACGGCAGCGAAACAATTTTCTTCCGCTCGCAGGAGACGATAAAAGCTGTTTGCCTTCAATATCTGTCTGCTGAGCAGGGGGAAGTGTTTGGCCTCCACAGCGGAGGCTTGAGTGGCATGGATGGTAGAAGGAGCAGGAGGTGTCAGTTGCACAGAGATGGCCTTAGCGGATGGAGCCGGCAGTCATGGCAGCCCTGGTGCTCTTGGTGCGGCCCGGCAGCTCCAACAAACTTGGGCAGGCACAGGTGGCTTCAGAGGAGCCAAACGGCCATGAGGGTCAGCACATGAAGGCACTTGTCTCTGTAGAGAAGAACAGACGACCATCAGGGCTCAGCACATACAGAATAGATTCACACACACAACTGCAGGCCTGTTTTCAATTCCTCCTCTTATACATTTTTCCCCTCGAAAGCCAATGGAGACACCGCCGGCTTGGAAAATCAAACGAAAAAGGAAGAATCTTAAGCATTTATACTGGATGGGGAAAAAGAAAAGAGAGATAAGGTAGAAAGTGGGAAGCAGGCAATTATATTTAGAACCGTGACTCAGAATTTAAGTGCATTATAAAACAGCCATAATTTAGGCACAGTATACCTAAAACATTCATGTATTAAAGAGGAATTCTCAATTTCACTTATTACCATGTAAAAAACAATTTTAAAAGCCCCCTGTTGAAATATCGTGATAATTAATAATGCTATCATATGTATCAACAGCAGACTGAGAGCAATTGACCATGAAATGTAATGATTAGTAAGTCATAAGTAAGCTTATCCCTGGTGAGACTGCAAATGGCCAGTCAGCTAGCCAGATGATTCCAGCATCACTGCTGGCTGTGGGCCAAATGGGATCGAGAGGTAATGACTGGATGAGGTCATCATGAAGGACAGAAGGAGAAGACAGGGACAGACCATTCTCTGAAAGCACGGAAACATGCGCATCCAAAGCTCCAGAAAACCTGCTGTCGAAGATTTGACGGTGTGAGTAGTTGATTATTTTTTCCCTTGTTTTTACAGCACAAGTAATAAGAGCCAAAAAAAAAATATCTCTCAGACATCCCATGTTGCATGTTCACTCATGTTCACTAGTGACCAAACTTTGTATTGTGATCAAAGTGTTAGATGTTTTGTAAGGAATTTGGACTATGTCTGACCTTCTTTAGTTCAATATATAAAATTATAACAACCTCCACATGCATTTCTAAAACATAGTTTGAGATTTATGAAATGTCAATTTTATTATTATTATTGAAAACCAAAAATAACAAAGAGCTGAGTTGGGCTGGGGGTTAGGCAGAAGGATGGCCTCAACCAAGAACGCCACTGCTTGAAACAAACTAGTTCTAGCCATGTCCACATTCACACTTTAACTAAAGTGCACGTCACAAAGTCAATACAGACATGCAGCATTTATTCTGTGCCATATTCACATTGTGAGGTTAAATCTGAGGGCTGAAAACCTGTCACTGGTGTACCCTGTAACTGCTGAAGAAAGGCCCTATCTCCTGTGACCCTGCAAGAATATAGCAAGTAGAGGTTGGGACAATAAATGCGTGACTTGTTTTGCTGTCAAGTACGAGGACAATTTGCGTTGCTTTCTTCTGTCTGATTCCTCCTATGTAGTTATAGGGATTTTCAATGAAGCAATTTTATTTTAATCATCATATACCTCAGTATAACCTGATAAACCATATTTGAATTTGACCCTGAAATGGATAAATCAGTTTCAGGCAAATCATACCACAGTTCACCTATTACTTGCACCGTATGGCTAGTTAACATTGAATCTTACTGTTAAACTGCTGATCAAGTGAACGTGTACAAGAAACATTTTAAATAAAATAGATTGAAGTGATGTTCCCTCTTTATGTAAATTACTGATGATGCTGTCAAATAAGGAAAGCAAAGCCTGCAAGTAATCAACTTAGTAGCATAGGCAAAGCATTAAATGTATAGCTCTGTGTTTGACGGTTTGACAAAGCCAAAGTTTAGTTTTAATGAGTTCTTGTGTTGGTGGCAAGCACAACAACTGCAAAACACCGGCTGATTAGTGATGAACTGAACAGATATAAGTGATTCAGAGAACAACATGTTGCATTTTGCAAGTTTAGATTAAAGCTATGTGGAACAGTACAGAATGGAAAACTCTGCCAATGCTCCACCTCTCCGTCAAGTTTAAAACTAATTAAGATTGGCACCATTCAAGTAATTTTACAGACAAAACATCAGGCATTTTCCCCCATTCCAACCCAATAGAAAAGAAGAACATGAAAAATTGATTTTGAGTTTGGTCAAAGAACTATATTTATCTAGGAGTTTATATACATTTGATCATACACTCAGCTTGCAAAGTTTTCAGCCATTCTTAAATAGCTATAACAAAGGTATTTTTAAATATTTGTACCTATAAAATGATGTCAGATTCTGGAAACAGAAGCAACTTAAAGTCTAACTGAAAAAATATCCAGTTGTAGGAACATCCAATCAAATGCAAGTGACTGGAAGCAGATGGTTGGGCCATGTCCTTTGACCAGCAATAATAAATCCAAATTCCTCTAAAGTGTAATTTTACTAATACAAGGTCACCTTAACCAGTCAGGTCAAATGCATAGCAGCATACTCTAAGGCACATAAAGCTGGAGGTCCTGTAAGTTAGGAGAGAAAAAAACAACTTATACTACATTAACCCAAAAATATATTCAAAGAACAGCTCTGAAGTACTGAAATTATTTGAATTTGTTTTTTGATAAAGCCATAAAAGGCAAAGCACAGCACATCTAAAATGAGTGAAATTTCAGAAGAGACATAAAAGAGGTCCAACAACTGCCCCACTTCAGCTAAACACTTTATGTCACATAAAAATAGCACAAGCTGTTGGATCTCTATAAATCTGGAGCACAAAATGTAAACATATATCTTACAGATATGTTAATAGGTCCCTTTTTCCAAGTCAAGTCTTTGAGAGGCAAGTCAAAGTCTCAAGTCTTTAATGACTCATTTTATTAGATGCATTCTAATCAGTCTGCTCTGTCCAACACACATAATTACAGTGGATTTTAAATTAAATTTGAATAATATTCCCTACATCTAATATAAACATAATAATATTATCTTTTTAGAACATTAAATTAGCTAATTTCTTCTGAAATTAACATTAATACTAGTATAACATTTTTTCCAACAGAATATGAACATTCCTTTATGTTGAAAGAAAACTAGTCAAAATACATTACCGGTTAGCCATTAACATTTACCAATGTTAATTACCTAAATCAGTCAAATTACTTTAAGAGACTTTGAAACAACGCTTAAGAGGGAATGAACCTTAAGTCAAGTTAAATTTGTTCCTAAATGACCCAAAGTTATAAGTTTTGTTCAGAGTAATATTTGTAGTCACTATTATTATCTCACCGCAAGCATGAATAGATTGTGATGAACCATTACTAATCCACAGTCAGCAAATGTCCCTAGTTGAAAAAGCCTTTTTACAGGGGAATATGTCAGACCTGCCTTCTGAGACATATACTTAATGTAGATGCTTGCTCAATGGCAGCAGTATATAAAAAGATATTACATAGCAGCTGCCATTAAATTACTATTAATTATTACTGGCATGTAGTATTGAAAAACATTAAAAAAGAAAACCCTTCTGTGCGCTGTGTAAAATCACTATGACAACCACTCACTACTACCTACAGACTACAAAAGATTTAAAGGAGACAACATTAATTGTTTACTTAAATGATAAACACTTACTGGGTTAATTCAGCACTGTGGTGAAATCAGTTTTTTCGAACCATAGCAGGTATTTTGGACAGTATGTGGGTGTTGAATCACAAACCAGACAGGGATGAATCAGGCATGTTGAAATTATCGGCTACTGTTTAATGTAGAGTTGCAAAAGTTAACTACCTAGCCTTCCTTCTCTTAATCACATTTGGACCACTTCTGTTTGTTGAACTGATAAAGCTCAAATATTGCTGCTGGTACTTGGGGATTTAGAATTTCACCAATAGCAGGAACAACAACTTTACCGGTATTTAATCTGAGTTTTTGCATTAATGCACATCCTGATTTAATAGAACGCCACAAGCAAGTGTGAAAAATATGTGCACAGCTCTATGCAAAAGCTAAAAGCACCACATTTAGTTAGTTTGTACATATTTTCAGAGAATGAATTTAATTTAAAATTAAAGTCAGCACTTCTATATGCCAGTTGGCAAAGTTAACTTGAAACACCGGGAAAGCAGTAGTATAAGGGTAAGCATATGTTTGTGAAGCAAAAAGAAATGGTGAACTAACAGTTAAAAAAAATGTGCCCAAGGCTCACCGCAGCCCTGCTATTGCTTTTCCTGAGGTCATGCATTTAAGCAGAGAGGAAATGTGAGATCAGAGCAGAAGCCCGCAGAATATCCAGTAGCATTTTCATGCACTGAAGCAAAAGAGAAAATAGCGTGTTTAAAAATATGTGATAGAATTAAAAACAGCTGGAACATTTTCACAAATTTGATTAGACTAACTTATCACTTTGTCTAAAGGCAATTGCATGCTAGTTTTCTCAAAGGAGTTCTGTTTACTTTGGATGCTTAAAAGCTCTTGTGCAATGCTGTGCTGAAAACAGCTATATCAAAATGCAGCCAATTCAATAAACTTGCCTCCATCTCTATGTATTATTAGTTGCTGTTCGACTCAGACGACTGAATGAGGTTCACCCCAAGAGGGAAAAAAAAAAAATAAAACGGAGGAAAAAGCCACATCAAATGTGAAAAATGACTTCAGCATTGGAGAAATATATAAATAAAGGCTTAAACATCTTAGCATTTGTGAATAATGTATGTGGTCCTTTCTCATAGCCAGGGGCAAAATATATTATTATACCTACAGATCAACTAGTCAGATAATAAGTTAGGATGTAAAGGGAGCTCAAGAGGCCTGCAGAGAATATGCACCATTGTCTTTAAAGTATGCATTTTGACATACTTTGAAGACGTAAAAGAGTCAAGTGCAAAATACTACTTAAACTTTCTCTTTAACGCTTTTTCTCTTAATTTACCATGCAATATCACATTACAAGCACCAACAAATAGTAACTCATAACAGAAGTGGAAAGAAAATGTTATGTGATGTATGGTGTACGCCCACCACCGCATGTGACAGTGGTGGTAATGTCGGGGTCAGTTGCATCATGGCAACATCATGATAAATGAAAATAAATACAGGACATTCCAGGCAGCAACCTACTTAAAACTGGGGTACAGGTCAACCTTCCAGCTGAAAAACAATGTTAAGATACAGCCAGAATCACAACAGAATACTTTATATCATATTATAACTATGCCAGTCAAAGTCCAGACCTAGATCCAAGTCAAGAATCTGTGGCTTGGCTTAAAACTGGATGGCTCTTCAGCCAATCTAACAAAACTTGAGCTCTTCTGCAAGGCTGAAATGGGTAAATATTTTAGTGTCTTGATGTACACAGATATATTCTGAGAGACTTGCAGCTTTAATTTGGTGAAAGGTGGATCCTCAGAGTATTCGTATTATTTGGAAATAGTTTTGAGAATGACGTTTCATTTTCCTTCCACATTATAAACTACTTCTCTTTGTTTATCTCATCAAATCACAACAAAAATTGTGTTGTTGTTGCAACCTGACAAAATGTCAAAAGGCTTAAAGGGTATTAATATTTTTGCAAGGCACTCTTGCTGTTGCCCCAATAGTCAGAATAGACTGTAGTGCCAAGAGTGCCACAGAGGCTCATGTAATCCCTCAGTTGAAGAAAGGCATCTGATCTTAAGCTTATCTTTCCACACTAGCCTAAAGTGATATTTACAACCTAGTTACACACACAAGCACACAAGCTTCAATAGTATTCAACAGGATAGCAAAATCTGTAGGAAAATCCAGTAAACTAAACACTCCAAACTAAACAACGGGTAACCAAGCAACGGATCCAAGTAATGTTGTCATGTGAGTTAAAGCTAAAACATGTCAGCCTGAAGAGTAGAGCTTTAAACAAGAAACAAAAGTTATAATAAATGTGATATTAAGGGTTCATTACCAGTACAGATCAATTTTATTTGACTAATTAGTCTTTCTCTAACATATAAAGCAAGTGAATGACCTTCCATACCAGGTACAAGTAGCTTGCATCTATTGCAATTCCATAAACAAAGAACAAACTGGACCATACATTGGTTCTGGGCAGAAAAATTAAATCAAACCTTACTAAGGACTGAGAAAGGAAAGAAAACCACAAATTACCGGAAACAAAGATTTCTGGATTTAAAGGATTTTTCCCCCAAATAGTTATTTAATGTCTTCCCTAAAGTAAATAATCCATGTCAAAAGTAAACACTTTGATACAGATTCTGCCTCCATGCTTCCTGTTGGTGATCATGACCTTTGCATGGGATCAGTTTGCACACAGTCATAGCAGATGACATGGTATAAATCACTGCAGAAGTTATCCAAACCCGTCTAATAAACACATTGTGTCAAGATGTAAGCAAGAACCATCACTCTAACCCCCCTGTGCCATTGAGTTATATTTCTACAAAATCTTAAAAACACATACAGTGTAAAACCAAATACCCTGGTAAATGTATCTGTTTGAATTATTAAAATTATGCATAGTCCAATGTTGTAGTGGACACAGCAAACATATAAAATAAGTTGTTTTTGTTCAGATGAGAGCACTTTATCACCTAGATACAAGATGCTCTATGTGGAGGAAAACTAACACTGCACATCACCCGGAACTCATCGTCCCCATTGGGGAATATGGTGGTAGCAGTGTCATAAGAAGCTGGGCTTATTGAAAATATGGCTAAAGCTAAACACTGTCTTGGAAGAGAACCTGATATATATCTATGTGCTGGCAAGGCCCATTCAAAGTATAGACCTAAATGCAATTGAGAACTTTTGGCAGGACTTGAAAGTTGAGCTGGTCCCCCAAAAGATTTGTGGCTGTAGTTGCAGTATAACACTGTTCTACAAGTATTGAGTAAGGAAGTTTGAATACATTGGCACACCATACTTTTCAGACTATGGTTTTTAAAATTTACAAAACCACGATTCGCTTTCTTGTACTTCACAAGGCAGTGCTTGTTTTAGTGTGTCACACACATATGCAATACAATGCAGTGAAGATTGCTGTTGTAATCTGAAAAGAAATATGTAAATGTTTTAGGGTGGGGGTAGGCTGAATAATTTTGCACGGCATTTCACATGGTACTTTCCTTTGAATAAGTCTGAGACCCTTTGAGATAGAATTTTATGAACTCTACATCTCTATTTTTACCCTTTCACTCCAGAACCATAGCATCCTTACTCTACAAACTGACATAGTTCTTTCTTAATTTATTCACATCGTCTGGTCAAGAAAACAGCATTGCAATTGTATAAGTGTCCCTGTCAAATTCAGACACAAAAGTATGGGGGTAAAGAGTTGCATCTCAGCCAAAAGATAGCTTTTCAGCATTTACAAGGCAAAAGAAGTAGCTGTTGTTTAACAGAGCAATGACATTGGATGTGCAAGCATTTGCTAATCAGAAATATATATCAAACTATTGGCACAGACAATACAATACATTGTCCAATGATTAAGTCAACTGAAAATGTGATCTGATGGTAAAGAAAGAAAGAAACAATAATAGTTCTAGTCAAGTTTCAACAAGAGATTTGAACAAAAAGGACAGTGAATGTTAAAGAACTGATTGATTAGTGACTAACAAATACAACTCTGAAGTTAGAATACACAGAAATAAAGGAGTTTGTTTTTATTTAGCTTTTTTTTACATTGAAACCACACTTTTTGTTGTTTTTGCTGCAAATCTTGAAATTAATGTGCACAGTTTGGCACCAATCATGAGGAATTCCACAGCTAACTGAAGCCACATTTGACTCTGCATGCATGTGACGTGCAAAGGGAGAATGAGGGGGAAATGTAGCACACAGAAGCCAGAGATTTAAAGAACCTATTTCCCTCAAATAAATAAATAAAAAAGCAAAAGGGAGAACAAAAAGGGTTCTGGGAAGAGGTTAAGAAAGTAGGATGCTATGTGTCAGATTTTATTTCACACACTGATGTTTGATTTCAAAAGTGTGACGGAGAATGAGAAGATGCAATTTGATTGAAAAGAAAGTTTCCCAACAGTCACTCTGTCTAGTATCATCCGTTAAAATGTCCTGGGACCGGCTCTCTGGCGATAAAAATGTGATGTTTGTTTATTTGGAAATGTGATGTTCCAGACATTACTCAGAGCTGCTGTCACATTGTTTCTTATCTTACCACATATGTCTATGGACCTATTTTGTTTCACATAAGTCTACACATGAAGGAATGATAGCAATGAAGCACACTTTGTAACTTTCCACTTAATAACCTGGCAACTTTAGGCTGAAAATGCAATAGTTTATAAATAATTTAAAATTGCCCCTAAGTGGTCCAACAATTATTTGCTGACGTATTCATAAAACAGAAGAGGGTGGCCTCTTGGAGTCATTTCAAGCAATTGGCAAGACTGGTCAAGTGAATCTTCATCAGTGAAGACAGAGCCTCTGCAGAGCGTATAATTATGTCAATATAAATTCATTGATAGTAGATTTGCACTGCATCTCTATATTTTTAGCAAGGTGTGGTATCAATTGCATCTCTATACAGCATTGCTCACGCAAAAGAGGTTTTTTTACATGTCAAAAAAATGTGGGCAGTGGTGTTTAGACAGAGATCAAACTGCATATGTGCCAGAGTCACAGTGGAGCAATATTGATTTAAAGCCGCATTTCTTCATCTGGTATCAGAATACAAGGCTGATAAACAAAAGAGTTATGTCGCTTTAAGTTCAAAGGAGAATGACTAAGCTTCTTTTCATCAGATGATAAAAAAATAGATTTAATGAGGGTCAGAAATAATCAGAAATTAGCTTAAACATATTCATGACTAAGTATAGATCAAGAGACCGGGTTTAGGGGGTGGACCTTTAAAAAAGAGGAGAAAAGAATAAATTAAAACTAGTAAATAAAGATGGAGGGAAGGATATTCAGCAATGTGAGAGGTTAAAGGACACTGACTGCAGCAGCTGGACGCTTCGTATTACACTGCATCGCTGGCTGACAAGGATATCATCTATAAATGACCTGAGTTGCCCTTTTAGATGGTTAGGAGCATTGAGGAAAGTTTAGATGGGGGGGAGCACAGCCTGTGAGAGACGTTCAACTGATAGAGGCTAGACATAAGCAGGAAATATCCTGGGCGCGTAACGTTAACGGCGTGGCTTACGGGCGTGTTTTTAATAGCGTAAATTTACACCAGACGCTGCAAAGTACACTCCACAGCTGTGTGTTTCTGCGCAGAGAAGAACCTTTGCCACATGGAACAAGCGCCAAATACAAGGCGGGCCTCGGCTTTCCTTCTGCTAGTTGATGAAGTGTTGTGAGAGGAAAGGCAGAGCGCCCGGCAAGGCAACTTTTACCACCTTGTGGCCGAACTGAGACTCGACTATTATTTTGGGATACTTTCGGAAGTGAACTTTGACACAGGATGTTGTATTCCCATTCATTCCCTGCCAAAGAGGAGCGTATACACATCTGAAATTAGAACATCAATCTAATTTAGGCGTCGCGTAGCATAAATATGCGTGTGGTACGCACATATTATGCTTCTAGTGTAAATTTATTCACCGATTAAAATGAAAAGCTAACCTAAGCGTAGGACGCACATATGGTGCTTTGCTGCACGTACGCGCTGCAACGTGTCTGGTATATTTCCTCGTTTAGAGTGATGGGACACAAACAATAGTAATTAGTAGAAGATGGTGAGAGGCAGGGATTTGTGTCAGTTACTGAGATGTAGGAAAAGTACAAACCAGAGATAAAACAGTAGAAATAAGGGCAGAAAGTAGGAAGGAGAAGAGTGGATTCCTCACATTTTATAGGACTGCTGCTGCTGCTGCTACTCCTGCTGCTACGATGCTATCTTGACACTTCTCATAGCTGTTTATCTTTTTTTTCCCAATTTCCACCTATTCTTCGTTTTTATTTCTCTGTTCTAGGCTTTTTCTCTGTACACATATCTCTTCCCATCGGAAATCTTCTCATCATCTTCCAAGTAGCCCTCTCCATATCATGTGACATAAACTTGGTGAACTTGCCTTTTTTTGAAAGTATTTGTCCTCATTTTGTTTAGCTATACCATCTCGCCCTCCCCTCTACCTCTCCTTCACGCTGTCTCCAGACTGTTTCTTGTTCACACAGCACCTTACGCTGCAGTATCACCGTAATGTGCTGCAAGGTCATCATCGCCACAGCAACGGGATAAACCATGCTCACAGCAAGGACAGAGTGGTTAATGGTGTCAGTTCCACCCTCATGGTACAGCCATATGGTCAAAACCGCTTGAAAGAAGCTGTCTCTAAATGATGCTGTGCCATCAATGCAACCTTTAATGAGTCTACGGCATTCAGCTTTAATGGCGCAGTGGTAATGGATAATGCTTGTGGGATGCAGTTGTTGAGGTTAAGGAGCAACATATACATTTTATTTTAAGATGTTGAAGCAAAAGACCCATTTTCTAAACTGTGTGAAGACATAGTTGGCCGCCTATTGCGCGATAACCATGTTGTACCATTCCTTCCATTTGGTAGCTCTAAATTTGGCATGAATAGTCGATCACTGTATAATCCAGTCAATTTTTGTTTCAATACAGAAGCCTCTAACAGTGCTGGTCATTGACTTTTTTCCATGTACAGTCTCTTTCATCCATTCTTGATTTCACATTATATCAAGAGCACACTTAATGGGTGTAAAAACAGACAGGTGAAATGGAAGCTAAAGATTTGCTTGAATCATTTATTTTTTTCCTATATTCTATCATCCTTGGCAAATACAATTTATTCTATCCAAGATTTTAAAAAAACTATTTAAAACAATGTTTTATCTAAAATATTTTTTTATGTTGTTAACCTTAAGGGGATAATTCAGATTTCCTAAAGTGAGGTAATCAGTAATATTTACTTTATCTGTAGTAGACCCGCCCTATGGATATGACCTAGTAGGAAATTAAATAGGTCATTTCATTGGTCAGTGGCTAACAAACTGGTTGACATACAATTGTTGTTTGTTGATATAACCCATTCTTAACAACTGAAACTGGGAATGGCAATATCATTGGGCTATATTGCTAAGTGGGTAAAGGGTCAAAGTCTCACAAAAGACTCGCCTTACCTTTGGTGCTGTTTTGTTCAGTTGAATAACATCCATGTTTCTATGTAAAGGCAACTTGGTTGAACCTGCCAGCTGTATCAATCTATCAGACCAGCTTTGACTATATAAATATGTATTCCTTTCTTACTCCCCAGGATAAAAATAACCTTACTTTTTAGCTCAGTTTTCACTTGTCCATTGAATAGCTGGCAGCCTGACAGAATAGAAAAATGTACGTTCCTGTGCCATCCAGAACTTATAGCTGTTTGAAATGGTCTTGGCAAACTCACAATCTGCCAAACCGCTAAATTAGTTGATGAGGGGAAATGATGCAACGTCAGTCTGACTTGCTTGTTAGTTTCCACAACTTACAGATGTTTCCAAAAGTCTCATGGTCAAACATCAGCAACTTTCTTGATGACAATTACATGGTATATTAGTGCAGAATTAAAAAAAAGCTCCCAGCTCCTTTGTCTCCCCTTTTTTTAATCGCATGAACTCATACCTTTTGTGCATGCTCTCCTCGAGCTCCAAGGAACTCAGAGCGGAGCAAGATGGAGTAGGTGTTGCTTTTCACGGACTCACAAAGATGGTCTGGAACCCAAGGGAGGTGTCCAGGGGGCATTCAGAACAAAAGTCCAAGCCACCTCAGCTGCTTGCAATCTCCTGCTCTTTTCTCCCCTCATCCGTAAAAATTAGATCAATTAGAAATGTATAATGCAATTAGTCCTATTCATATCATATAAATTAAAATTTAATTTCATGCAATCCACTTCAATCCAAGGTAATAGTCTATGCACTAAAATCTAGCTGAAAGTCTCAGTGAAAAGTTATCAAACTCAGGAAGTCCAGCTGATTGAATAAAATTGTTGACTATGCAGCAATCCCTCTTGCTGAGCAGCACACCACTGAATTAGGTGTTCAGATTGACCACTTATTTATACTTATTTGCCAAAGAAATTTGCAATAAAGATGTTGTTCGGTTTGTATGTATTTTCCAAGGAATGTACAGCTAAAGAAAAGATGTTGAAAGCATAGCTCAGTTGGCCCGTTTGAAGTGGGTTATGTTCAGCTCAAACCACAGTTTAATGAGAACAGCTTTCCATCTTTCACTTTTGAAACATTTCCACCTTGTTCAAACAGAAGACAAAATCCTCTTTTCTACATCTTTTCAATTACATTTTGCAAAAGGGTTACGCATCTTAAAAATTCAGAGACAAAAACAATTTGGAAAGATTTATGAGCAACAGCACAGTGCCCGCATGTTAGAAGGAACCATCTTATTTTTTAAATCTTTTGATTTGGGCTTTAGTTACAGCAATTTAGGCATTGTTTTTTTTTTAAGGTTTTGAAGGGATTTGAGTTTTTGTTGCCTTTAATCTGTCAATCAATTCAGTACCTGTGTGCCTACGACCGTTTGACAAATCAACCGGATTATCTCACACATAAACAAGATTGTAATCTTCATGCTGTGCACGTCATAGTAAGAACAAAGAAAACATCTGTATAACAAGCTTGAAATGTGGCACTAATGCATTAGTTTTTGGTAACAATGCAGGATTGTGCAGAAGTTTCTACATTTCCCCCCTTCCTACTGCGCAGTAAAGTATTTATTTTTGCTGCAACTATACAGCTAATGAGTTAATATCCCTGAGGTGTCAGATTTGCAATATTTACAGAAGAAAGGCACCTAAAGACATGAATGGAAGGTCAGCCAGGGTGTTGCTATTTAAGACGCAACCATGTTAGCATGTGTGCAACCGCACACCCATTTCTCATGTGGTCTTTCGTCGCATGTCACACATACAGACACACACACACACACACACACACACACACACACACACACACACACACACACACATAAACAAACTCAATCTATGCCTTCCTCCTTCAGCAATAAGACAAACAGAAGGCAGGACAGACGACAAATGCAGTCAAGTGGCACGTGTGCAATCTGTTGTCTGCACTGTGATATCAGCACAACTGTTTAAAGAGCCTCTTGTGCACACTGAAACAGAAAGGGGGGGAGGGGGTGGCATTTATGTATAAGGTGAACAAGAGACTCAAGAGCACACAAATGTGTTCTTCTGTCTTCACCGCAGTATGGCTACCTGGCTGTTGTGATGCCACCACGGCGTAGTGCGGCGCCAGCAAAGGTGTCACTGAGTTCATGGACATAAACCATGCCAATGCTAGACTAGTCTGCTGCTCTCAGGAATAGCAATTGAGGAGGTGAGTCCATGAGTATATGTGTGTGTTTAAAGAGTGTGGGTGGGAAAATTGAAAAAGATTGGGAAACAGCTAAAAAAAAAAAGAAGGAGGATTCACAGAGACTGAAAGACAGATCGATGGACGGACAGGCAGGCTCTGGAGAAAAGACAGTTGCTGATAGATGTCCTGAGGATATAGAACCATAGCAGGTAGCAGGGAGTGAAAAAGCCCTCACTTTGGAAGAAAAAAAAAAATCCCTCTGGTTTGATTTCACCACATTGGCATGTGGCATTTCAAGCACAAGGGCCATTATTACTCATGAAAAATTGCAAACAGTAACACACACACACACACGTTTACGCACACAGGCATGCAGAAAGCCCTTTTAAGGTTAGCTCTGTCACTCCTACTCTGACACTAAAGCACATTTTAACTTGGACAGGCATGCATGCAGCCATGAATAAGGAAATTGTGTAAACAATGAGTCGAAAGACAGTGACAGGCAGATGGACAGTCAGGTAGACTGGTGTGTAGGCACAAGTGGCGTGCCCTGTGAAAAACAGAGTGGTGAATAATGAGATGGAAGCACAGACTGACAGTCAGAAACTGAGAGGTTTCAGGCCAGAGAGCATACATCGAGATAGGAATATTTTCTAAGAGATTAGAGCATTTGAAAATCTCTGGCAGGGGGTGACTCATTAACAGCGAGGTGTTTGCGGATTAGATACTAAAGGGTTGAGATGTTTCCCAGCCATTTAAGCTCAATAAGTGAAATACATTGAAGCCGATAATTTTTTGTCATGGTGGGAATTTTTCACATTCCGAAGTCTGGAATTTTAGATCCAATCAGGAAATACCAAAGAAGTGGATGTTCCCCAAAAGAAAACATCTCCAGCTTCCCAAATCTCTCTTTCTCACACACAGACACACAAACGCACACAAGTGCAGAGAATCACTTACTCATCGTCGGAACAGCATTGGGCACAACGGGGGGATAATCTGTACTCTTCAGTCATCTATGACCAGTGATTCAGTTTGACACCTTAATCTGTGGAAATCACAGAGGACTCCTCCATGGGGCAAACGGTATTTACTACAGATTATACCTTCCACTGGTGTGCATTAGTCCCGTAACAGCTTTGCAGACTGCAGGGAAAACAGCAATCATACACCACTGACTAACTCCCCGTGACTTTGCCACTCAACAAATGGCCTCGTAGGACTCCCAAAAAACCCATCTGGGTGAGTGGTTGTCATTCTGATGCTTTAAACCTCCCCATTGAATTTCCTGATTGAGGACATTCTCCTAATATAGCCTTGATCAAAGAATCCACCCTGTTATCTTTATCCTTGATAATTGAATAACTCAAATCAGGCTAGAATTAAACTTGTTCCATGGTACATATGAACTGCTGTCCTTTACTCAAGCACAGGACTAATTTGTATTTGTCAGGCAACCCAGCAAATGCTGAGGACTGCAGGGAAACTGCATTGTTTTACTTTAAGGGAATAGTTAAGTTAGAGAATAAAACAAGAATGGAGATATCCAAGAAATGAGGAACAATTTAGTGAAAAAGTATAACACCATATGTAAAGAAGCACAGAGAAAGTGGCTGCTAATTGGAATTGGCCAGTTTTCAACTTGACTGACCTTGGATGGGTGACCCGTCTGTCAGAAATCTCAATTGAATTCAATTTTAATTATATAGCGCCAATTGACAACACAGGCCCTTTACAAAGTCAATCAAATCATAAAGCATGGAGTCATTGACTTGCAGAATTCACTCCTCCTGAAAGAACGTGTGGCCACAGTGAACAGTTGCTTTCATTGTGTTGTTGACCTAGCGGCAATTCGTCATACCAAGTATGCATGTAGCGACAGTGGAGAGGAAAACTACCCTTTAACAGAAAAAAAAACCTCCAGCAGAACCAGAACCAGACTCAGTGTTAACGGCCATATGCTTCAACAGTTTTTTTCCCCAATCAGTGAATGCACCATTCCTAAGCGATGACAGGTATCTCCTTGAAGTAAATGTTGTTGCAGATAAAAGTAGACATAAAGCTTGCTATTTTCAGGACTTCACAAATTGAAATATAAAAATGAAGTCAGACGAAGCACAGATATGTAAGAATTCATTTATAAAAGGGAATATTTGCTATGTCAAGTCTTGCCTTTATCCATGCAGGCTTCAAGTGAGCAAGAGAAAGCAAGACATCAGCAGATAACAGGAAGGCAGAATGAAGTGTACCCCGCCTCTTGCCCAATGAATGCTGGACATACGTTTTGCTGTTTTATTCTTGTTTTATTCTCATGAGCTTTAAAATTGTGTCTGTGATGGAACCTTTTGAATTTTACAGTTACAGTAACGATCTACTTGATCTCAGAAGAAATGCATAGTTTTTAGAATCCTAGCTGATTCTGCCACATTATTCACTAATATATGATGCTAAAGGCATTTCAAAATGTAAATGCCTTATTCATTTTTTTCTTTGTTTCGAAGTAATAAAATCTTGATCAGATCATGATTAGATTGTTCTCTCATACACACACACAGCAGCCGTGTTTCCATCGTTAGTTTATGCTCATTTTGAAGTATTGCATTAAAAAAGTTGATATAAATGGCAAAATTCAAAATAACTTCTTCAATTTTGCAAAACATTTTTTTTCAAGTTTTTAGGCTCACTTGAGGAGGTTTTTGGATTTTGCAGAAAAAAAAAAAAAGTGCAAAAAGCGAGATGGAAAAACCTTGCAGAATAATATCTGACGTAGCTAAAATTTACATTACCTGACTGATCAGCTGTTTCCGCTGTCTTCCCAGATATTCCTATAACACACTGAACACGCATAAATGCATTTCTTTCTCTATGTCTTCAGACTACAAGTAACTTTGCCAGTACAAGTTGACATAATAAAAATATTACAACTTGCCAGATAGCAACACATTCCTGAAAACATCTCTTATTTTTCTAGATGTGTGGTTTATGCTAGTTTACAGCCTTTACTTCCTGTTTATTACAGGCAGGCGCAACGTAGACTTCTGAACAAATTACGCTATGCGTCGCCTTGTTAATGCGCTCCAAACACGCCTGATTTGCATTTTCTTTTTTGCGTCTTTTTAAAATTTTGCTCGAATGGCAACTGGATGGAAACATGGCTAGAGTGATGTCGCCTCTTCTCTCATAAATAATCAATGACTGCTCCCACCATCTGACAATGTTAATCCGATTCCTGTATCTTATCACATTCTATCTCACAGAATTTGCCAAAAATTATGATCTTTTTATTTTCCAGCCAAAGTCGTGATGTGAGATTGAGTCTGTCTTTCCGCTTGCTATCCTATACTCCAATGACCTTGTGCATCTGCCTACCCTGATCTGCAGTGTAGAATGTTTCTAGAAAGAGAGAGAGAGAGAGAGAGAGAAAGAGAGAGAGAGAAAGAGAGATGCATGCTGAATGAACCATAATGAACCCCTAAGACAAAGAGGACAGTAAGCTGCAGAGAGACAAAGGTGAGGATTTGTGAAAATGCCAAGCAATGAAACAGAGAGAGAAGTGTTGAGATTAGCGGCAGAGATGGATGTGTACACAAAAACAACAGATATGACACAGATAAAAAGCAGAGCGTAATGCATCTGTTTGATAAGTAAAAACAAGTGTGGAACCACACTAATAGATGTTGTTGCAAAAATGATCTGACTAGAAAGAATACTTGTGCTTCTGACAACATGCATGATGTGGTCGTGTGGGTGGCCTACCCACACGACTACATCAACACTCAAACATGATGTCTTTTTTGATCAAATGTAAGTCGAGCTCAGTCTCTATAACAGAGCTGAAAACTTCAACTTCAGTTGCTCCTCTCACAGCATAAGAATCCACACCTCTAAGCAATGGGGCTTTTACCTTGTCAGCAGACAGTTCAAGTTTCAAAACCAAGCTTAGCAACTGGCCAACAGCGTGGGCTTTTCATTTAGTAGCTGATCATCTGCCGTTACCCTCTAACATAGGATTTCTGGATCAATGTTTCTCTGCTCTGTCTTCTCTAACCCCCTGTCAGTCGAGGCAGATGATGGTTCACACTGAGCCTGGTTCTGCTGAAGGTAAAGGGGAGTTTTCCTCTCTACTGTCGCTTCATACATGCTCAGTATGAGGGATTGCTGCAAAGCTATTAACAATGCAGACGACTGTCCACTGTGGCTCTACGCTCTTTCAGGAGGAGTGAATGCTGCTTGTCAAGACTGTTGGGTTTCCTTAGATAGGAAACATGTTGACCAATATGTATAATTTCAATGAATTTGACTTTGGAAAGTGCCTTGAGATGACGTGTGTTGTGAATTGGTTCTATATAAATGAAATTTAATTAAATTGATTACTCTCTTACAGTTAATGCCAACCTAATGTACACCCCAGGAAGGTTTAGGTGCAAATTAATCTTTCAATTTGACACAAATATTGTTTTTTTTTTCCCTGACAAGAAGTAATATTAATGTTTAGGAGTAGTCTAATCAGAATCCTGACTTGTATCTGATAAATAATCTGTGGTGAGTACTAAAGATTAGACTGAGAGAAACGCTTGTATTTATTTTAATTTAAACTTCCATGAAATATGTCTGACAGTAAAACCAGATACAATCAAATCGGATTACAAAATTAAAAGAAAATGCACGAGTACACAAAAAGCAGGTGGCAATCGACTGATTAATTATTGCCAACTTTAATACTTCCACCAAGTATTCTTGAAGCATTTTAAATATTTCATAAAGGACCGTTCATTCCATTCTTGTTCAAGTGATACTATGAATTTGGAACATGATCAGCCCATTACATAAATTGTCCATTATCTTTCAGAATAAATGCCCATACTTGAGTGTCTTCTCACATAACCCAAGTTCATTATAGTGATGCTTGTACCACTAAGCAACTGTTCGTTTGCTATTTTCACCAAAATACATAAATTTTGATAACAGGCATTGCACAGAGCTTCGTTTAAAAACTAATGTTACATTTTTTCCACTGATGTGATATTTTATTTGCTACGTTAATACGGGCTTAGAAAGTTTCCTTGTCACCTCAGAAACCCAAAATGAGCTCCCTTTTCAATAATTTTCAGTAATGCGCCTTGAGTGGCTGACATACAATCGAGCTGGACAGTGGAGATTGTATGTACATACATGGTCTGGCTATCTGAGGAACATTTGAAGCTTTGTGAAAGCCTGTGGGAAAGTGGATGGTTGAAATATACCTCAGTTCAGTTCTGATTAGAGAACCTCTGGCCAACTTCTGCACTGTGCAATTACCATATTTTCCAGTGGCTCATAAACACTGATCACTTGTCTAAATAAACTGACAGTGAGAAAATGCTCCCATCTTTCGGAAGCACAACTGGGTTGTTTCTTTGTTTTGTTTTACTGTATATACGACCATGAACCACAACGCCGTTTACAGCTATTCTCTTGTAGTAATTTACCACAGAGTTTAAGGCAACCTATCTCACCGTGTGGAGAGCAGCTTGGTCCCTACTTGCTGATATGTTGGTGTCCTTATCTCATTTCGCTGCAGAGATCTTTAACTGCAAATGTGTTTGTCAATAATACTTTTGATAAACAAGGGAAAGCACGTGACAATGGCATACATTTCCATATTGTGGCACACCTTGACTACTTTTTACTTGTTTCAGGAGGTACCCATTAAAATCTTAAAACATGAAGGCTGAACGAGCCCACAGAGGACCCCAGTGTACAAAACGTTTGCTCAAATGCAGCAATGAATGAACATTGAATGTTGTGTGCTCTTTCCCATACAGTGACTGCACACCTCCCATTAAACCTACATGTAATGGTACATATTTATATATGTTTTTAATGCTGAATTTCAGTAGATGCCATTTAAGAATAAATATACAAAACATATAAAGACATTTTCTTCTAAAAACATTAATTTTACATACAGAAAACCTAAATATAATGGTATTTTTCACAAATATAAAGTATTTTATTTTAAACAGATATAGCAAAAAATATATACATATATTAACATTTTATTTACTTCCATATAATATACATAGTTTTCAAATGATCTTTGTGAAATTCATTGTATTTTATTGTATAAAACAAAGCCAAAAGTGGCCACTTTCAGTCCTTATATATGTGCAATATATAAAACATAAACGGAAGATTATTAAACGCTTACATTTTTTTAATGTTTTTTCTATTTCATTTCCATATGGAAGGCCTTTGAGCCTCAAAAACGTTAACCCCTTACCCAAGAGAAAATCGTCAGATAACCAATGCTCAAAATGATGATCAACACAATTAAGGGTTTGATGTCTTCCTTTTTTTCTTTCCTCGCTTGTTGATTGAATAAAAAAAAATCTGCCAGTGGTATGGATAATTTTAAGCCTAACTGTAAACTTGCACATTTCTACAATCAGAAAAAAAAATTGGAATTTTGAAACAACCAAAATAGGGAAGTGAGTAAATTCCGCCATCAAGAACAATGGCAAAGATGGTAAGAAAGGTAAAGAAAATCTTCAAAGTTCCCAGTTAGATTATGCAAGTGCTATAAACGATTAATCTAATTTAGAAATGCCAATTATTCTTAATGGTGCTTTGTTTGTAACCTTATTCTGTGGAGTAGTAAACATTCTGCTATACCTTCTGAACGGCATCAGTGAGGAGTTAGTTCTCGAACACCGCACGCCGTTTTTAGGTCCATGATGTCCTTGACCCACATCCTCTGATTAATTCTTAATAAAATAAGCAACAATTTCACAACATCTCTAAAGGGAACCATGTCATTTTATAACTTTACTTCTCTTATTAGAGCCTAAAGCGTGTTCCTTTTCCTTTAAGTAATTGATTTCTGCTTCCTTGTAAGTAAATGTGAAACTTTTATTGTCCTTTTGGTTGTGTGTGGGCTCATGTAGGCTTGTTTGCGTGTTAGATTGAAACAGTCAGCCCGAGTGATGCTGGATTTTGAATCATTTCCTGAGGGCAGCTGAAGTATAAACAAAAGTCTTCTTGGTATTAAAACTGGAGTAGCGCAGTTAGAACGACTCAGTGTGTTTGGGGCTTTTTTTTCATAAGCTCCTCCATATATGAGGCTTTAATGCAATTTACAAAAACACAAAGTGGCTTCTAGAGAAAGTAATGTGTGCTGTTGTGTGACTTTAATGCATGACTGTGCTCCCTGTGCTGCAGAAGCTTACTCGGTTGTGTTTGTCAGCTCAGTTCATCGTTACATTAAAAATCTCCCCAGTCAAACCAGCAATGATTGTAGCTGTAAATTAGTAGAAACAGATGCAAACACACATTTAACTCATTCATCACCCAGCATCCAGATAGTGGATAAAGAAGGCATGACAGAAATGAAGTAAAAAAAAAATAAAAATGTTGAAGTAAGGCAGTTTAACAGAGCTTTGTTTTTTAACTAAGCACAGAACGCTGCGCGCACAAACAGAGTAAAACAGCAAAGACTTACTGTATCTCTGCAAGGACTCATCTGACTGCTGCTGAGGGGAGAATGGAAAGCGAAAACCTCATACTTGCTCCGCGGCAGTCCTCGCTCACTCCCTCTGTCACTGCCCCCTCTCTTCCTTCCCTCCTTTCCCTTTGGTTTCACCCTCTCCTGCCTCTCGTCCTTCCTCCTCCTCCTCCTCTTCCTCCTCCTTCTCCTCCTCCTTCTTTTCCACCTTCACTCCTTCCCACTCCCTCCCTCTCTTGGCAGAGCCTTACTGTATTCAGCAACACCAGTCTCCATATAAGGCAGCCCAGCTAAACATGTCACACATAATTTATCCACAGCAGGCTGCAAGTTCACCTTTCACAGCTCACACTTGGATCGTATGAAAAAAAGAGAAAGGGGGAGGGTTTGAGGGAGGGAAGGGGGGGGAAGTGCTGAAGACTAACTTCGGCCACGTTCCCCCATAATTTCACACTGTGTGAAAGCATGCGTGCTTCTTTGGACGTGTGTGTGTGTTAAATACTGACAATCAGGCCAGGAAAATGCTACTGGAGACCAGAATGCGATTCACCTCCTATGTGGCGTTCCCTGCATCGCTGCCTTCTGTGAATCTTTACAGATGCGGTTTGTAAAAGCTGTCCACCTGCCCGCCCACTTTGTCAGCTCTCTCGCTGCCTGTGCTACGGCCTTTAAAAACCTGACTGACTGAGCCAGGAAAAGAATCTGCAAGAAATATGTCCAGTAAGAGGAGGGGGGGGGGGGGAAAGAAGAGCAAAACCTCTTTGTTTTGTGACTGAAACAGGGAGAAGCTGCAAAGCGAAACTGCAAGAAAAGGTGAGATAAAAATAAAAGTGTCAACAAACAAGACGCCTGCAGAGTGCCTTCCCGGTTGTGTCTGCGAGCATCAGCGCAACTCTCTCTGATGATGTGTCAGTTTCTGCCCAATCAATTGCTTTAGAAATACTTGCCTGCTGACCTCTCCCCCGTCTCTTCCTTTATAACGCATTTGCGGAGAAAGAATAAGTGCCGTAGTAAGACAGCAGTAGCAAAAACTGAAAAAGGCAGAGATTAGCAGAAAAAAAAAAGACGGACTGGGAAGAAAGAAAAAAAAAAGAATGATAGCAGCTCTTGAGTAGTAGTTCTGGCTGGTATTTTCCTCCCTCCTCCACAGCTTCGGTCCACTCACAGGACAGCAAGAGTCACAGCTCTGTTGCCATGGCGTCTAACTCCATCAAACACTACGTCAGGTGCGTGTGCACGCGCGAGCATCTCTGACTGTGCGCCGCTTTGCTGGTTGGGGTGTGTGTACGCGCTGTGTGCCGGGTGGGTGTTGCCAAGTGAGTCAGAGCCACATCACCGGTTGCAATATATCAGGTTTGTTTGGGATTTATCACTACATTGGCTTTTGTTAGCATGAGTTTGTTGTGTGAGAGAGTGTAAGAGTAAGGTGTTGATTGAACAGCAGCCTGCAGCCTGCCCTCAAAAGTACCTGTGATGAATCTCTGTGCAGCTCAGTGTGTTAATGTTTAGCTCCAGCGACTATAAATATTTATTAGCGCGCTCATAGAGCCAGAGCAATGCAACGTGCTTACGTGGAATTTTTTTGATTTTCGACCTGCCATTGTCTTGTGCCCTAAAATGGTCCTGCTGCTGCCTTGCAAGATTGCGTAGAACTTTTAAGAGGATGCTATGTCCCAATTGTGTGCGTGTTGTATTGTGATGATTGAAAATCGAAATATCTGACATAAATTTTTTTTTTTTTTTTTACAGAGAACCGTAAGATTCTTTAAGACTAACTATGGCTTTACACCTTAGAATAAAGATATGAGAAATGTACACACATTAGAGAAGGCACCATACTACCAAAGACATAATACACTGTAAAAACTATAATCCAATAAAGTAAATCAGACCTCTAATTGTGGTTAATCGCATTCAGTACAATCGAACAATGCAACAGCGTTGTTTAGCAATTTATTTGCTATTATTTATCTCATCAGATAAGGTTAATGATTTGATGGTCTAACAAACCCGTTCTGTGCAATAAATCTATTTAATATTTCTGGTAAATTTGGGGTGTTTAATGTTAAAAACGCAATCAAACTTTGATAATGTCATTTTGTTGTGGGTGACAGGCTTTCCTTCCACAGGCGGCCCAATTCAATGCTGACCAGCAGTGTGTGGCAACAGGTGGTCCAGGGGCAGAGATTCTGTTAGTCTGTGCTCTGTAGAGCGAAAAGAAACTTTTTCTCTGACATTTCTCTGGCATCTTAAAGGATTTTTAACTGTACAAAAAGCTTTAACTGTTTTGAAAGCATAACTTTTTAAAAACTAGTTACACTTTGATAATGGTACAAAGCCGTTGCCTCATTTATTTTTCTGTTTTCACAAATAGAGTGAAAAGGTTTTACAAATTCTTTTTTTGAAAAATCTAAGAATCGGTGTTGAGTATTGAAGCTCAAGTTTGACTAGATTCTTTTGTCTAATTCTAAAAGTGCTCTAAAAATGCTCTCGTTTTGTGATTTCACAGATAGAATAACAGTTTGATAAAACATAAACTATTAAAAAAAAAAAGTTCAGCCATATCTTTTTCAGGTTTGAGCTGTATATGTATTTTCAATTTTGAACTCTTTTAAAGTTATGAATTCCTTTACTTTTTTCCTGTCAGTAGGTGCCATATTCTCACAATGTTAACAAGCCGTTTGTAGCACATCTGCCACAGTTTCTCATATGTCCTGAATACCCAAAATGCTTCAAGATAAACTATTTAGCAGTTATTGAGTACTTAGTAGCAGAGTAATATTAGCAAGCCCGATCAAGTATTAAAGTATTTTTAATCAACTTTCTTCAACAGAAAAATTTTAAGCATAGACACAGCAAAGTATAAAGCAATACAAAAACCAGAATCCTACTAGATTGACTATAATTGTCATTTGATCCTGGACAGTTCGGTCTAGATTATTTTCAGGGCTGAAACAGATGCTGAGATAAAACCAATCAATGACCAATTATCAATGAACGGTTTAAGTTGCTTTGGTCAGGATCAGTTAATAATGCTTCATTGTTTTGTTCTTTCATGTCAAACAAAGAAAACATTTTTTTTATGTAACAATACTAATGTGTATAGATAATAGAGTCGATCAGTGGTCATGTCTTTGTTAATTGGTATTATTTGTGTTGTAAAATGTGTAGTTAAGTAAAAGTACTCGCCCCATGACGGGCTTTTAAGTCTAAAGCGAGAGACACAGTAATAAGGTACAGAGGCACAGTGAAAGGTTTTAGTCTTGCAGATAATTGCTGCAATTGCAGATAATTTAATGCACACTAAGGTTCCCCTTCGCTGCTCTGCTGATGTCTGTGTACCACTGAAAGAAACCGAGGACTTTCTCCCTTTTACACGAGTTGGTGTCCCTCGTTTTGCTTATTTCAAAACAAAGACTTGGGCTCCTGAACAGATGTCCCCTGTGTTCCACACCATTAAAGACAGGCATGAGGAAAAATGTTTAGAAAAAGTACAAAGGCAGGGATAGTTAGACAAGGAGATCTGGTTCCATATATCATCCCTGATCCATTCTGCTAAGCAAAGCCAGAGCTCGACTGAGGAGCGAAAGAAGTTCCACCAGGAGAGTTTTACAAATCTCACGGCATGGAAAATTCCAACAGGGAATCCTGGAGTGATCCTGACGGATTTTCAACCTTTACAGCAGGCGAATGCTCTATTTTTGAGTTTCTAATAGTATGCACATTATCGTGTAGGCTGCCTGTGTCTGTAATGTGAACCTGAGCAGCTCTGTGCACTGAAATCCCATATATCCAGGAGCTTCGATGTGTGAGTGTAGTGGAAAATCATGGCCAAGCTAAAGACCAGCAGCAAAATGACTGATGAAATTTCTTCAGAGATGTACTCAATGCAGCTCTGAAAGTTACCCCTTCAATGGAATTGCCATGTTAAAACGGAGGAGTGTGGATTGACTCTCAAGACCAAGTTTGATTAATTAGATCTCAGCCGAGAAATTTATATGATTTTTCTAACAGGGTGTGTTGTTCAAAAACATAAATGACATGCTTCACCTTTTTAGTACCCTATAAAGAAGGGTGAAAAGGCCTGCAATAAATGTATCTTTCGTTGCAGCTGCATTATCTTACAAAGGACATTTCAGAAATGTCCAATATTTAAAGTGAAGAAATAAATAAACAAATAAGTGTTTTCCACAGCATGACTGTGGTTTTAGTCATGTTAAACATGACTAAAACCGAACCATTTTGCCCTTTGATACACTGGCAACCTATCCTGGGTATATCATCCATCTATTTTCCAAACTGCTTAGTCCCTCATGAGGTCGCGGGGGTGCTGGTGCCTATCTCCAGAGACACAGAGACAAAAAGGACAAACAACCATTCATGCACACACTTACACCTAAGGACAAATTAGAGAAGCCAATTAACCTAACAGTCATGGTTTTGGACTGTGGGAGGAAGCCAGAGTACCCGGAGAGAACCCACGCATGCACAGGGAGAATTTGCAAGCTCCATGCAGAAAGACCCAGGGTTGGATTTGAACCCTGAACCTTCCTGCTGCAAGGCAACAGTGCTACCCACTGCTCCACTGTGCAGCCAAGTGAGTATGGATAGATGGATGGGTCTATGGTATAAATACGATTGGCCAGAAGACTTACTATTGCTCTTCAATAGCAAGTCTTCAAAATGGGAAAGACAAGAGAGCAAACTATTTAAGTAAGGCATAGGTGTGCTGATCTTAACAAGTCAGGAATTTACAACGAGATTTTAAAAATTATCTAATTATCCATATAGTCAGAGTGATAATTAAAGAGTTTAAAACAACTTGATCTGTGGCAAGCAAAGCTGAGCAAGGGCTAATGTATATTTTGCCGCCATGCAATGTGAGGCAAATGCTAATGTGAAAACTTTAAAATAATTTTAAAGTCATACCTTAAATGTATCCAATGGGAGAAAAATACATGTTAAGGGACTTTTTTATCAAAATATCTGCTGCCAGAATGAATGGCATCCCTAGCAGTGCGTATAAAATAACTGAGTGACACAATTTATGGTATGCAGTAATTATTTAACTGAAATGTCTATTAGCCACTCCTCAAAATAGGAAATACAGGTGAACATAGCCTTTAAGATATATATGTGTTAATCATCATACATTTAAATGGATACAAGAAATTTGATAATTATCTAATCCTGCCAGGATCGACAGTCAGCGTGATAATAAAATCGGAAACAATCGGAGATGTAAATAACAAACACCCAGGTTTATTTTGCCAGTATGCAAAATGAGAGTGATGGTATGAGAGTTAAAAAACAAACACTTTAAGGCCAGCTAAACATCTTTATTAGAGGAGCAATAACTTTAAAAGGAGTGGTTCTATATTAGGATGACTTTGTATTTATGTACCTGAAAACATGCTGTTTTTTTAACAAAAGGCTATTGATGCAACTGTAATATTTACAAGTGTCTGGTGGAAAATTGTTTTAGTTGAAAACGCCGACAGTGAAGAGAACTCGTGAAAGGTGGATTTCTGCTGGGAAACAGCATAAAGAAGTTATACTCTGTCTGTGCTAACTGGTGAGAGAATCGCAATTCAATAGACATCTTTTATCTGATCTGCATCGGGGATGATTTATCTTGCTTTTTCCCCGACACTAAGGCGGTTTGCACTGTCTAATAAACTGCTTAGTGTAAACAGATTCCCATATCAACGTGAACCAATCTGTAAAAAGATTTGCAACGGAAAGACACAACTGTCTCAAAGCCTCTCTGTCATGTTTTGTAATATGAAACACAGTAAACACGCTGAAGGGAACTCTATTTAAAAGCTGTGTGTATTTTTAAAATGCTGGAGGTTTATCACTTTTAAGATAAAATTGAGTTTAATAAATCTGTAATTTAGAAATCATCTATTTAATTTCTCACTGATCCAGCTTTTAATATTCTGTTGCGGCTCCTCATTACAGCGTTGAAGCACAATTTTATGACACTGTCCCAGGGGAGGGAGGCCAGAAATTTCTTATTTGGGTCCTAGAGTAATAAAAGTCAAGTGTCCCTGCCCTGAGCTGCTGCAATCGCACTTCCCAGCCCGTCTGTGTCTCTGGTGCAACTGATATGGTCGCGAGCCTTAGTGGCAGTTAAAACCACAAAATGACCCATAAAAGAGATGGCGCGCTTTTACCCATTAGCTCACTCTGGCGTCATATGGATGCCTCCAAAAAAAAAAAAAAAAAAAAGGAACAAGGCTATTTTTGCATATGATTCAATGTGGTGGAACCAGCTTCTGCTTCTGTAACTTGATCCAAACAAGCTGCTTTATGAATTCTGCTATGAACGCATTACTTAAAATGTATCACTGAGTCAGACGTGTTTGACTGTAAAAAGCCATACATTTCAGTTTCTACTTGTTTTCACTATCAGCTCCACAAACCTTGTTCCCATCATCACATATCTCACCATTCTCCTAAAAGTTATTCTGCTATCTGAACTGGTCTTATCATTAATACTCATGCAAAACTTACACAGCACATTCAAATTAGACAGCAGTTAAACGGTATATGTGCTGAGAAAGGGAAAAAAAATGCTTAAACCAGATGTAGTGAAAGAAAAGAAAAAAAAAACTGAAACATGAAATCCATGCCAAATATTTTGATCGGCTCTTCTTTCAGAGATTATTGCTTTTCGGCGACAAAAAAAAAGAAGCTGTCTCAAGCAACAGGCGAGGAAGTTGTCAGAATCATAACATGCCAAACATTAATAACACCGTGACATCTGTGTAAAGCTGTATAGAGCCACTCTCTGCTCTTTTCCTCCCACTGAGCGGCAAGAGGCACAAAAAAAGATCATCTTGTATAACGGGCAGCCGTCTGCATGGCCGGTGCAATGTCTCCTTACCTGCCTGCTTCTCTGCGTGCGTTTCTCCTGTGCTCGCTCTGGCCGTATGGGTGTCTGCACGCTCACTTGCACACAGCCCCTCAAACAGGAACTGATGAATTTGCACGACTTTAGCCCTGCAGCGTGCAGTGCATTATGGGTTTCGCTCTCTCCGTCTCTCCTCTTCTCTATTTCCTCTCTCTCTCCCTCTCTCTCTCTCTTTCTGTTGGCAGTGTTAGAGGGGGATGTCCTCACCTCCTGTCTGGAGAGAGGAGGGCAAACTCACACACACACACACACACACACACACACACACACACACGGTCACGCAAGCACGATGCAGAAGAAGAGTCATGATGACGACTGCCGCGGCTTTGGTTACCATGGCAACAGCCTCCCTCCCCCTTCATCTCTTGCTCCTCTGATGTAGTTGAGCCTCTTTTGGAGTGTATTCTGTTTAAATTGGGAAACAGAGTGAAACTAAAAAAAAAAAGGTGTGTGTTTTTTTTTTTTTTGTTTTTTTTTTTCGGAAAACCCCTCTTCTTATATTTCTCTCTACTTGTTGTCTTACTCTGTGTTTCGAGCTAAGCCGAGCAGGAGACAGACTCTTCTGGGCATGATGATAACCAACTGTTGCTTCTTCCTTCTTAGAAAAAGAGAGGGGGTTGTGGAGTAAGAAGGAATTGAAATAGCTACAGCCATTGGGTGTTTTTGTGTGCATACAGATGCATTATCTGTGCTTGTGCAATGGTTACAGGAAGTAGGGTGCAGTTCCTTTTTAATGGTGTCTTTCCTCTTCTTCATATTTTATTCCAGTGTTGTAAGCTTGGACACCTTTGATAACACTCAGATAAGTGGTTACATTACCAAACAAGAAAGCTAACAAGACTCATCAAACATCCTGACAAGGAAGAAGCTGAATGAAACGGATGGTTTATCTTGCATAGATTTACCTCCTCGTGTAACTTCTGGCCACAAGTGATGGTCATGAGAGCAATAGGGAAAGATGCGGGATAAAAACAACTGAAATAATTAAACACTAGGCTCAGCCTTGGAGACAATAGGGGCACTCTAATGCCAGACAGAAGCTTGGTGAAGGAAGCTTGGTGCCGCTGCCCATAAGTAAAAGACTAAGTTGAGGCTGTTCAGGGTTCTTAGAAGTATGCCACCTGGCTGCTTCCCTTTGGAGGATTTAGGCAGGTTTAAGGCAAAAGAGCCCCGGAAGGGAATACATATTGCTTTTGGCACAAACCGTGGGTGGAAGGGTTGGAAAGAAAGGTACGTAAGAGTTAAAGAATTATGCAAAAGGGAATGAGAGTGACTAAGCAACTAAGTTGAGATATCTTTTAGTGTCTCCCTTGGTGACAGAAGAGGTGGGAGGCCGTGGCTGTCCTTCAGGCCATGGAAGCCAGCAACTCACAGCTGAACCTTGCAGAGCAACTTTAAACCCTCAAGTCTCACTCTTCCAACCCTTTTGCCGTGTTTTATATGGTAGTTAGAAGCCCTCTCCCACAGGAAGCTTCCCTTCCTGTGTCTTGCAGTCTCCCACCTTTCTACAGATAGGATCCGACCACGCAACAGTCTTGGCTGGTGCTTTTGTTTATCCCTGTAAGTATACTGTTTAAGAAATACTCAGTTTAGTAACAAATAGATCAAATAAAAAAAAATAAAAATACAGTTTCATGGTGTTCTCGTTCTCCTCAGTTGTTATGGGAACTGCTGGCAACTTGGATTCACTTAAGATTCATTGCTTAAATGGTTTGGAAGAGAAATCAGCCAGAACACTTGGCAAAGCAGACAAAACAGGAACGTGAATAACAATAAAGGCAACCAGTTGGGCTGAGTTCAAGTTTTCCAAATCATTTACAGTTGAGGACACCTAACAAAAAAATCTCACTATACTGTGCTCCCTTGTATGTTTACATTCGAAATATCCCACAATTGGATTTTATTATGTAGTAAATGAGGAGACTTTCCAAACCAGAGTAATGTGCTCATGGAGCTTTTCTGGTTGAAATGACTCATATGGAGGTTTGTTTTTTATTTATTTATTTATATATTTTTGGATGCATAGAACCATAAAGAAAATGTATTTGCATTTTTATTATTTTTATTTTATTCATTTATTTATTTTTTGTTAGAAGACAACAATATTGATTGTTCTGAGCCCTGAATCTGTCTATTAATGACACACAGAAGGCTTTCTTTTTTCATATTATATTAATGTCTGGTTTAACTGTATAAAGGAAAGGATTTGTAAATAAAAGGTTTCTTTGTTTTTCTCAAAGAATTTGAAAACAAAACACAAAGATTCCATAATGGGTTTTTCATCATGTGACAATGTGAGGACAAAAGTTGCAGGATTCTGATTCAAAGGTAATACTACTTTTAGTCATCTGGTCGAGACAAACCTGAAACAGATCAAAGCAGCAGATAGTTCCAAACTATTTTGGTATCTTGAGGAAGCATATACCAGCTGGGACTCCTGTGGTCCCGGTAATGAATGGTTCTTGAATTGGAGGGACTCTGAGCAACTTGGTCAGATTTGAAAGGCAGTATGATTAGTCTGTTCGTTGCAACTAATGGCAATAGCAGGTGTCCATAGGCTCAATGTGCCACATCTACTCATTAGGGATATTAACATTAACTACCTGCACGTATACACACACGTCCACAAAAAACCCTCACTGTTCATTGAAACTATTCATTAATGACATTGCAGTGGCCCTTGAGCACAATGACCATTGATTAGGCTTATGCATAATGATAGTGGTGGACCTGCTGGGGTAATTATTGCTGCCTTCTGACTTCTGTTCACAAGGATTTAGATTTTTATAGCAAACCTGCAGTGCAGCACTAATGCATCTTTCTGGCATGCATAGTTTACCTAAACATATCACTGTGTAGGTCTTGATTTCAAAGAGAGCATCTACTAAACTTGCGTCAATGGTATTATGAAATGATAAAAATCCAGTTGTAACTTAACATTCTAACTTTTGATCTTTTCTGTTTCAGAAAATACACTTTTTAGTACCTTCCAATTATACAGTATTCAAATCAAACGCTTTGCTGAATGATGCTTCACAGTCACTGGTCCAGCTGCTAAACCTGCTCATGCGCTTTTGTATCAACATTTCTCAGCAAGGTGTTTTTAGGTATAGCACAGGATACTTTTTAGAGAAATAAAGGTAAATATGTATCTGAGAACCTCTTTAAATTTAGCAACAACTACTTATAAAGCATTGTCATGTGCCCATAGACTGCTCTATCATAGGCATATTGTAGAAGTTTATTTTACGACTAATTAATAACTTTTTTTGTATAATCATTAGCCCCCTTGAGCTGAGCTAAGAAAGGTCAATGTAGCTTTTCTCAAAATGAAACCAGTTTGAAATTCTAGCATGTGTTTAAATAGACAGCCATACAATCACAGAAAAAGAAAAACTAGCACATCCACATTAGCAAAGGACGCTCACAAAAACGAGTTTTGCTCTGGGTTGTAGCCTACTACGAAAAAGTGATCTCTTGAGTGCTTTATCACAAAATTGTTTTAATAAGGCATCCTTTCAAGCCCCAAAGACTCATTTTAGAAGTTTACTTGTTATTATCAACGGAGTATGGAAAATATTTTCTAAGGCTCCAATTTTAACACAGCTATCAGAGGTCTATAAGATAGGGCTGGACGATATAGAAAAAAAAAACACATAGCCATAAAATTTAAATCATATTGATCGATATCGATAATTATAAACAAATTCAAAACATATTTTAAGTGCAGCCCTGGCCTTTTTATGCTGTTGCTTAGCAACCTATTTCTAGATACAGAAAACACAAACACTGAATTCAAACTCAACCCTTTTTTCAACCAACTTTTTACCAAAACTATAAGTTTTTAAAAAAGAAAAAAAAGAACTTGTGCTTTCTGAACTATTTGAAGGTGCAGAGCTTGGTTCCTGGGTCTGCATTGTGATTGGTTGGAAGGATGACTGTAATATTAATCTACATGATTGGCTAGAATGCAAAAGGAAGGAAAACCTATTCTATTGTACCTGTTATTGACCTTTTTTTCTATCATCGATATACGTCTATCGATCAATATATATCGTTATAGAATAATCACCCAGCCCTACTATAGGATCTACTTGCTTACGATTAGTTTAATAATTTTTCAAACCATTGTGGGTACCATTGTGAAGCTATGGGTCTTGCTCAGGTACCCATAGTGGCAGTTTATTGGGTACCAACTGGGGAAGGTGCAGCCTTCCCAGGATGCAAGGGCTCTGCTCTAACCACTAGGCCACCACTCCCTAAAATCTGTGATGTGCTGGACTTGAACCTATGAGCACCAGTTTACTACCTGAGTGGTTCTACCTAGTGGGCCAAATACTAAACCACAACACTAATATAGACCACGTGTTACAAATGGAACATCATTTTTATTTTGTTGTATACACATGGTATTGACTTTACTTAACCATCAGACTGTGATTTAGTATTACCTGATGCTTCCTGCTGAAATATCTGGCACAAACAAATCCTCAAGTCCCTGCTGACAAAAACAGAATACGTTTTATGTGCAAGCACATCTTTCCTTGTCTACATACAAAATAAGTTAGGATGGTACACACATTTATCATAAGCCTGCTCCTGCAGACACTCACAGCAAACCGAATGGCTAAGCAGCAAATCACTTATTTCTGCTTAATAATTCCTAACATGCAGACTACCGTCTATGCTCTCAGCATACCTCTAATAGTAATCAACAGGCATTATACGTAGAGTTATATTAGGCCTGCAAAAATTAAAATCAAGCATCACACCATTATAGCCATTGGATAGAGGTTAGGCCAAATGAACAGGCTGGCTAAGCCTTGAAAAGATGTCTATCGAATCAAAATGATTTAATAAGAGCTCTATATGAATATGGTGTCATGTTTGGCAATAATTCCCTGACCCACATGCAGAAGCATACACAGCAGGCAAATTAAAAATGAGACAAAATTTATTCACAAACAAAGTTAAACGTACACACTGAGGTGAGATTTTGAGACGGTTGGTTTTTTTTCTCCAAGACAGCGTCTTGAAAAACGAAAAAAAACAAAAAAAACAAGAGGATCAGTTAGACGGGGTGAAAGATAATCAAGATGATGATTTTCAAGCAAAGGGTGAGGAATGAAATTGCTTACGGTTCTGAGAGTTGAAGGCGAGAGTTGGGGCAGTAATGAAATCCTGGTAGTGGTTTGTAGAGGGAGGGAGCACGATGAGGAGCGAAGGCATTGTAAGTTTGAGATCCAGATGAAGGAGCAGAGAGTATGCATGATGAGCTGTGCAGAAATAAGGTAGTCACATGGTTAACTTCTCTCGGTAAGAAACAGAAAAAAAAAATCAAGGAACAGAGGCAAGCAACAACACCTGGAGGCTTCATTCTACCACCGAAGCAGATCACCAGACTAGGAGAGGTTGTCCTGCAACACCTGATATCCCTGGCTGACTACTGAGAAAATTACACACGTGTGTAGTGTGCAGCAGGCCTGCCACATCTTCCAGCGAAGATCCTCTGTTCAAAGTACGGTCCCACACACTCACACAAACACGTAGCCTTGTTTTAAATGCTTACTAAGGATTTTGCATTTACATCCATTCATTCCAACTCTTTCCAGGGTCCAACCTGATCCTAACCCTAAACCTTACCAGAATATAGCCACCTTCAACTTGAAGCTAATTGACACCTTAGTCCTAAACCTAACTCCTAGCGCAAGAACCAGAAAAAGGTTCTTACTTTACATCAAAGTCCTCGCTTTGGTGGTAAAATACAAAAGATATGCTGTCTCTCAGCTGCAAGTACACACACACACACACACACACACACACACACACACACACACACACACACACACACACACACACACACACGTACTTGAACTGTAGTCTCTTTTCTGATGATGATAGAAAAAACAAATGCAGGATTTGTATATGCAATAAAACATAATATAATAAACAGCAGATGCTGTTACCTTGACTGGGTATCTTTAAGCTAAGGTAAAATTAAATTTTTAACAATTATTACAAACCTAAGAAACAACATTTTTCTCACTTAAGCAACGCATTATTTTTTCCTAGTGCAGTGTAAGGGCTTAATTTTCCTAATTGCAGTTGCCCTTTAGAGTCTTTGGGCAAAGTCAAAGCTGAGCCGCAATCAAACAGCAAGAATTGCTAAGAGGTAGAGACCAAGGCTAATTTGAATTTGGAACATGAGGTACAGCTGGAAGCAAAGATTTAGAGTTCCACCTAAGCCATCGTCAAGGCATGATGTGGAAAACATTGAATCTGAATGTAACTTAAACAGAATGAGACCAGTTGCATAGGCATCCATCCAACTGATGATCTTTACAGGGTCTTATAAAGATCCTCTTGGGACCATCAAGAATCCAGGTCCCTCTTTTATACATGATGTGATACAGAGATCTGGCCACTCGCACATTGAGGGATTCCAGTAGAGTAGGCTTCCCAGTTGGAGAACAGAACATGCACAGATCCAATTTTTTTTAGCGCTTTGGCTATACATGTTGCTAGGAGATTGACACAATGTATGTTTTTTTCATGATGTTGTTCAAATGCAAAACTAATTTGTCATGCTGTAAAACAAAAGCCCTGGGATCAGGTTTAGCATTAAGGAGGAAGGAGATGGAAGAGAAAGAAATTGAGGATTGTTTTTTCCTCTTCCAGGGTAAGGTTAGTAGTGATGGAGGACGTGCGGAAACCGCTCGTAATTCATGTTCAAATTTGATAGGACAATAGTTAAACTGAACGGCACAGATTTTATACCAGTTCTGTCGTAGGATGGACTGGAAAGCAGCAAGAAAACACCTATATTTCACATACTACAATCACAGAATCAGTTTAACTGTTTCTGGTGCATCCATTTAGACAGGATACCCAGAAATAATTCAACATTATCATATATGCACACCCACTATCTCCATCTGTGCAAGAAACCACCACAATATTGGAGCTTTTTCTGACAGTGTAGAAAAATGTTGGAGTTAAAAAAAGTATATGAAAATGAAAACATGAGAAGTTTTTACCCTGGATCTGGTTTAGCAATCCTCAGTTTTTATACCACTATTGCTGATAGATAACATTTTTGACAGGAATCCCACAGATTTTGTTCCAAACACAGGACAAAATATAAATAAACTATACAGTAGTGTGGCTGGGGACATATTAGAGTGTGAAGGAGGGCTTACAAGGTTTTTAAGGAGTGAGAAGTAACACTCAAATAACACAAAGCTAGAGGTGATTGTTTCAGTTATCTCTACTTTGAAGGTTTAATGTTTTCTTTATGAAATAACAGATCACTTCTTGCCACAGTGTTTTGTTGCTACATCATTCAAAGTGACATCTTAACAGTCTTTATGATCATACCATGGTCTGTGGTTTTCCTACTGTATGTGGTTGACTGTCTGTCGTCCACATAAGCAACACATTTTCTTATCCGTATACCTTCCCTGTCAACACAGTTTGTCATCACTGTTTATCAGCTGAGCACTGTTTGCTACTGCCTTCTAACTTGATAGGAGTATCTTGTATTTAATTTGATGTCAGTTGTTTTTTAGCTTGTTTGAGTCCTTTTCCTTAATTACCATCCAGACTCACTATATTCTCTCCAGGAATCCAATCTTTTGCTGTTACTCTCAACTCTCAATACTTCAACAGCAACTTACCCAGTTCATGTGTTCTGACCGTGCCATTCATTACACTACTTAAGGTAAATAAAGCCTTGCAATTTTACTTAGCTAGCTGATGTGTCTTTCTGCAGTACCAGTGACAGATCTCACAACTGTGAATGTCAACAGCATAGGTAAGCTGCCTGTGTCAGGTTTGTAGAGGTTGTAACAGGACCTAAATGCCAGGGTGGCAGGGAGGGGGGGAACAGAGGGAATACCAGGTGGGGGTAATTAGCACAGGTGACATAAATGAGAGTGATTGAGCTGAAGGAGAGGGCAGGCATTGAGGTGGTAGGAGACAGGGAAATAAGGATCTAACAGAAACATGAATACACTACTTAAATTATAATGCACAGAAAACTAATAACATGACAATAACCAAAACCAAAAGAACCAGAGTTTAGGAGTGCAGCGATGAGGTTGTCCCAAAAAGGCAGAGGGTCCAGAAGGGTGGCCATGTGGTCATCCTGATGAGGCAGAGTTTAGTTGGGTGACCGTGAAGTCATCCCGATGAGGCAGAGACTTCAGCCGGATGGCCAAGAAGTTCTCCCAACAAGACATACAGGTCTACAGTAGACATCAGCAATGCTGGGGAGATCAGGAGGCTGGCAGCACAGGATGATGGCAGTTGGCCAGCAACACGGGACAATGGCCAGTGGCACAGGAACCCCAGATATATCCAGCTAGAATTTAGCTCAATAGGCGATGAGGAGGCACCAGGAAATTGATGCTGCAGAATGGAACTGGGCCTTGATGCTGCAGGCTGGAACTTGACCTTGATGGTGCAGGGTATAATCCCAGACATTGGTGCTGCAGATAGGAACCCTGTAGGCTACAGCAGAAGGGCTGCAGACTGGAACTAAGCTGGAATCAGAGGACTGAAACCAGGAGCTGGGCTCAGAAAACTGGAACCAGGAGTCTGGAGACTAGATTCCTTGAATTCAGTAGAGCTCTGGAAGCCTGGCAGGAAGAAGGTCCGACTGGACCCCATCCTCACTGAGGTCAGGAATGTGGACAGAATCTGGAGTGTCCAACATACCCTCACAGACATAGACAGGAACTGTGGCATCCACCAGACCCTCAGTGAGAGGAGCAGAGGCATCCACCAGACACCTGGAGTCAGAAGCAGGAGCTAAGACATAGGCAGGACCACTGGAGACCTCGGGCCAGACAAGCTAACTGAAGAACTCAGGCAAAACAGGATCACTAAAGACCGCAGGCGAGACAGGTTCACTGGAGACCTCAGACAGGGAAGGATCACTGGAGACCTCGGACGGGGAAGGACCAGTGCAGACCTCAGACAAAGCAGGATCACTGAAGACCTCAGACAGGAACCCCAGAAAGACCCCTGGAACAAGTTCAGGAGCTGAAACACTGAAACCGTGGAGACTGACACTCTGCAGCCCTCAAATGACCTCTGAGAGGTGGCAACCAGGTCATTGGAACCCATGGCAGAACTCTGAGAGACAGTCGGCCAGATTGCTGGAACCCATAGTGGAGCTCTGAGAAGCTGGGACCCCTGTGACACTCTGGAGACTTGGAACCACCACTGAGTTCCCACAAGAAGCTAGTCACAAACCCAAGAAAAGGCTCAGAACCCTGAGATAAGTTCCCTTGGACCCTTCATCGATGGACTTGAAGTTGCTTTAAAAGTTGTAAATTATATTTTGGCCATACTTGACAAATAGCTGCACAGTGCATATTTTTTTTTAATAGATTTGTCTAAAGCTTTGAACACTGTTGACCATTATGTTTTAAAGTTGAGGCTTTTAGATTCAGGACTCTCAAAGTAAGTAGTTACATGGTTGTCAGACTACCTTAGTGATATACTATACTATACTCTGAATTTATGTCACTTGTCACATGATTATGGACTTATTCAAGATGCCACCATCTCCAATGTTTTAGATTGAAGATTGTTACAATGCTCTGCATCTAGTCTCTGTCATTTTTCCCATACACTGTTGGAGGTAGAATAAGTGAAATGCTTATGGTCACCTGTCTCCCCATGTGTTCTCTCTCTGTCTCTTTGGTCATCTACTTTCTGCTCTCTCTCTCTCTCTCTCTCTCTCTCTCTCTCTCTCTCTCTCTCTCTCTCTCTCTCTCTCTAGCTCTCTCTAGCTCTCTCTTTCTCATCACCTTGGTTTGCACACAAAAATGGGAAAGCATTGTGGAAAAACGTGGATAAAATCATAAACAGCAGGACGATAGAAAAAAAACATGTAAAAATAACATACTGCATATATATATAAATATGAATATAGAGGTTTAATAAACCATAATATTCATTGTTTTTCAAATATATAATAACATTTCTAAAAATTGTTCCTGCATATAATTCATTGATCAGAGCCCCAGTTCTACCACCCCCTCCCTCCCTTTCTATCCTGGGCCCAGGACAATTGACCAAGCAGCAGCATTGTTTCAACTAAAGCCAATAAACCCAGTTAAAACTTGCATCTCCTCCTATTATTGCCTTTTAGTGTTAATCCTTACAACCACCTCTCACATCAGTGACCCAGATGTGTACCATGTAGTAAAATCGTTTTTTTAATAAGAAATATAATTTCTTATTAGTCAAATTGGCTTTCAGCTAGCCATATTTTTTTTTCAGATAAAAGCTCTTTCCTCAACTGTTGTTACCTTGTTTGATCATCATCTGACTGTCAACTTGACATCCTGATCCGCAATTCTCCTTTGATTGCTTTCTGCAGAAGGTTTTATACCACTTCTGGGTTGCTAATTGAAATGTTATTTCCCAAAAAATTGGAATGCATACAGAAATATTTCTTGTAAATGCCGTAAAAAGTGAACCATGTAGTCATGAGGTAGAACAACTAGTTACTGTATGTGTTTACAAAACACTTGTCTTAAACATTTTGCACATGGATTATTGTTGAATACTGAAAAAATGTGGGCGGTCTTGACATTTCTAATAACAGAGGTGTTTCTCAGGGGTTTTATCTGAATACCTGAGGCTACCTCGAAGATCATGAGTGTTGGAAAAACAGAACACACACACACATTCTACTGAAATATGTTTGCATATGTGGTAAACATAGTGGGAGTGAACAAATCTTAGCAGATTTCCCTTGGTAACTTGCTGTTGGTAAATATTCATAAGAGGGATCTCTAGTCTCATCATAGCTAGCAGAAAGATGTGTAAATGTGTAAGACACTGGGAGAAAGACATGAAGAAGTAATGAATATTGAACAGCTTGCTGAATTTAAGAACAGATGCTGTAGGGTCCTGAGAAAGACGGAAGACGGATTACATGGAGCAAAAAAACAGGCTTAATGAGAATTAAGATTTAACCAATGCGTGAAAAAAAATGTTTAAACATTCAAAGATGGGCAATATTGGACAGATAAACTGCTATTTGTTTATGCAAAGATTATTATTTCATAGACACATGGCCAAAGCTTTCCTGAAACATCAAGCTACTTTACTAGAAGTATGACTGTGTTAACATAGGTCAATTTAAGGCTTGATTACAAAATATATTTTAAAATAATTTTTGTATGGGACACAGTCAGAATGTTTAATTGAAAATCCCCCTAAACCTTGCACGGAATTAAGCTAACACAAAAACTCCCCCTAAATATCTAACCAGTTCAGTTAATGAAAATGTATATACAAAAGGAATGGTTTATATTCTCAGAAAAATTAATTTTGACTTTAACAAAACCATCCTCACAGTGAAAATAGAAACTAAGTCCATCAATTAATCTATCGATGATCAGATAGTAACAGATCAGCAAAGGAAATTCAGAAATCCCTCTCCTGAGCAGTACTCTCCTGTTCAATCCGAGATATCCGCATTGTTTTCTGAAGACACTCCCTCCCTGGGGTCCTCTCACAGTAGTACCTTCCAAAAAGCCTCCAGAAGGAAGTATTCCGAGCAGATGCACAAACAACCATAAACGGAGAGATTTGCTGAAGTATGAAGTATTCCCTCTTAATTTGTACCAACCTTATTTCTGGGTCACTTGAACCAACCAAGTTGCAAGGGTAACCAGTCACCAAATGAAATCCAAAGCCACACTCTCCAGCTCATTTTGCGGAATCCCAAGGCATTCCCAGGCCAAAAGGGATACGGCACTGAATTCTGGCTCTCCCCTGGCTTTCGTCCCAATGCCAGAAGTATGGAAAACCTCAGAAAGGGAGTTTCCCTGGCCCAAATCACTTTGAAAACATCCTTTCAATGTGAAGAAGCAGCTGGTCTAGTTCAACATCCTCCTAGATGATGGAGCCCCTCATCATATCTACAGTCAGTAGCAGCAGTTTACTGCTACATCCCTGACAGATGACAAATACTTATAATGCTTCTCTTTTGTCTTCTTTTTTTACTTGGAGCCTTAGAAATAAATTTTACTGAAATGTACATTGTGAATGTGCTGTTAATGACAATAAAGTCTGTCCATTATTCAGCCACTATTCAGCTGGGTCTGAACCCTCCCAGGTGACTTTGAAGACCATGGGCTGAAGGTACCATCAAAACTTCATTATCTGCTAAAAAAAACAAAAAAAAACAAAGATAAGATCCTGAGGCTTTCAAACCAGACACTTGTCCTCTCAATGAATACGACAAATCCTATCCATAAACATCACAAACAGAATTGGTGAAAAAGGTCATCCTTAGCGGAGTCCAATCTGCATTGGGAACAAGCTTGGTTTTGTGCAAAGAATCTGAACACAGCTCTTGCTTTTGGCATAGAATATCAGAATGTCTATGCTTAATAGCTGCATGTCTGTCAAATTTAAATTAGTTAAAGATTACATAATAAAATCATTAATGCATGAGCAATGGACTGAATTAATTTATTGTAGGTGGAATGATGTTTGTTAGAAAGGCTGCTATTTTTTGTTGAAGAATGTGCAATACTTCAGGGGCAATGATGTGAGACTTCCATCCGAATATAATGTGCATTATAAGAGATTAGCTTGAGGAAGTTTGTCATATCTGTAAGCTATATTCATGAAAGAGCTCACAGAGAGGTGAAGAGCAGGTTTTGAAAATGCAAATGTTTAGTAATGCTTGCTGATACGAGAAGTCTTTCCTGGACAGAGCCTGCACTCATGTTTTTTTTCTGTTCTGAACTCATTGGCTACTTTTTCCATTCTTGTCAATAATTTCATCTAACATGATGCTGTTTAGAGGCCAAAGTAGAGGGCCAAAGTAGAGGGGATTTGTTTAATGTGCCAACACCAGTTTGTAGATAGAGATCTTGCACCTGTGCACTCTACAAATAAAATCTCACGCCTTACATTACCGGTTATGAAGACAAGTTATCATTGCTGCTGCAGATCATGTTTAGTTGATATAGACTCTGCTGCAGCCAACCTCTCCATGACGTATAATTGTTGAACTTTCTTTTGTTAAACTTTTTTGTGTTTGCCATAGAGAGCATGTTACAGTTGTGTCTACAATAATTACCATATTTTCTGTAAAACTCTCTTTTGAACAAAAAATATTAAATGTCTGCTTGGTCTAAAGCAATGCTATCTGTGCCCCATCTGTGTAGTCACTTGAAGCTTCTATTAACAAGAAAGTTGCTGCAGCATTTTGGATCAGCTGAAGACTTTGAATTGCATTTTGTGGACATGATAGTAAAGAATTACAATAGTCCAGCCTCAAAGTAACAAATGCATGAACTAGTTTTTCAGCATCACCCCTGGACAGAATATTTCTAATTATAGCAATATTGAGAGAAAAAAGGAAATTCTAAAAAAAGTGAAAAAAGGAAATTCTGAAAACCTGTTTAATATGGGATTTAAATGACATGTCTTGGTCAAAAATAACACTAAGCTTTTTTACTTTATTACCAGAGGCCAAGTTAATGCCATCCAGATTAAGTGATTTACTAAGAAGTTTATTTTTGAGGACTCTGGTCCAAAGATTACAACTTCTGTCTTGTCAGAATTTAAATGCAGGAAAGTTAAAGTCATCCAGCTTTTGATGTCATCAAGACATGACTGCAGTCGAAGTAATTGAATGTATTTATCAGGATTTATGAATAAATATAGCTGAATGTCATCAGCATAACAGTGGAAATTAGTCCCATGCTGTCTGATAATTTTGCCAATCGGAAGCATATATATAGTAAAGACAATTGGCCCAATGACTGAACCCTGTGGTCCTCCACAAGTGATCCTAGAGTTTGAAGATTTATTATTAACATGAACAAACTAGAATCTGTCTGACATAAGATTAAACCAGCCTAATGCTTTCCGCTTAATCCCTACAGTATGTTCACGTCTTTGTAGGAGAATTTTGTAATCAACTGTATCAAATGCAGCACTGAGATCTAACAGGACAAGTACAGACATAAGTCCATTATCTGAGGCCATGAGAATATCATTAGTGATCTTCACCAGAGCTGTTTCAGTGCTATGATGAGCTCTCAAGTAGGTCATTACTTTGTAAATGTTCACAAAGTTGATTAGCAACTACTTTCTGAAGAATTTTAGATAAGAAAAGAAGATTAGATATAGGTCTGTAATTTATTAACTCATCTTGATCAAGAGAAGAGTTTTGAGGATGCAACCAGTGTTGGTAAGGCTGTACTTTGGTTAAAGATTGACCGGTGTCTTCATGTGATGCATGCAGATCTTCTGGCTCACACATGATATTTTTTGTGGGATTTTTTGTCTGTCTGTCTGTTTTACTACATCCAACCTTGACCGTGGTAAATCATTGTAAGATTCCTTGACTGTGAAGCACAGCAATCCATTCAAAGATAGACAGCCTGATGCCTTTGCCATCAGGAGTTCATGACAAAATGAACACCTAACAGAAAGTGAAATGAAAGCCAGATTTAGCCAAACGTTTTGACCTTTTATGGCTATGATCTCACAGTTTAATCAGCTGAGGAACATCCTGTTTGAATTTAACAGCATTTTGCAATAATTCACCATCTGTATTTGTGTCTTGCCCCTGCTTCTTCTTTTTTTTTTTCATTTTTGAGTTCCACTTGAAACCTAGTTTCAAGCATCAAAAATCAAAGTGTGAATACTTTATCCCTGGTCTTAAGATTTTGATTGGCTCTGATGCAGTTGTGATAGTTCATATTATTTGCAATTGAAAGTATGTGTGAAGCAGCCGATTAAAATACAATAATAAGGACTTTATCGTTTATTAATAACATGAATGCGCCTGCTTAAAAAAAATCTTGTGCTTTCACACAAATGGAAGCAGAAAAGTAAACCTAGGTGCTGAGATTTCTCAACCAATTGATTCCACCTATTGGTTCTTTATCAGATATTATTTTCAGTCCGCTGAAAATCTTCATCATATGCTGTATTATTCCTCTATTGCTAAAAATAATTCTGAGGTGCTGGGCAGCTTAATGGACTAATTAACAGCAATCCTTGGAGTACTGTAACAGCCAAATTAAATTAAAAAGAAAATCTCATTTTGCATAAAAGTCCCTGATTGATGTGCAGTACTTTAGATGAGTAATATTTTTTGATCTCTTCCCTTTTCTAAATGACACAAACAAACATGCAAATCTTTGTCAGACCCAAATACCCTCATGCAATGATTTTTTTTCACACCCGTTTCCCCTTTTCCTTAGCAGACAGTAATCCCCTGCTGCAGCACTAATAGCATTAGGAGAGCATATCCAATCCCTTTAGTACCCCTACAGGGAGCTCTGAGATCAGACCTACCCTGAGTCACACAGTCTGAGGGACTACACTACCCATACTGCCCCAGGAAATCAATAAATTTTCCCCATCTTATTATTGATTTAAGGGCATAAATAAAATATTTAATTAAAATGACACTATGCAAATATACTACATACTATATTGCTTGCAAAAGTATTCATATCCCTTACATTTTTTAACATTTTGCCACTTTCCAAATAAGGACCTCATTGTGTTTTATTAGGGTTCATACATGTATGTGATAGACAAAATAAAATTAACAATAAGTAAAATTAAAATAGTGCATATTTTGGTTGCTTTGTTTACAAATAAACATCTAAAAAGTAATTCTAGCATAGTTATTTAAAGTTGCGGCTGTACAGTAAGGGTCATAGTCCCGAAAGTGAATCACTGACCCAGTCTCGAGTCTTTTGTAAAATCTTACATGTCTACTTCTTTCTGACTTCTCATCTACTCAAACCCAATTCCCTCTCAAAAAAACATCCCACACCAAGATACTGCCAGCAACATGTTTTACAATGGTGATGGAGTGTTCAGGGTTATGTTGATTACTAGTTTTTCACCACACAGAGCACTTTGCATGTAGGCAAAATAAAAGCTTAATTTGGGTTTAATCTATCCTGAGCACCTTGCTCTATATATTTAGTGTGTTCCCTGTATGACTTAAAATACATTATATAGGAAGCATCGTTGCTTTTCAAAAAGCAATCTTGCCACTCTTCCACAAATGTTAGATTTGCAGAGTACACAACTAATAGTTGTCGAGTCAGCAGATTGTGGATTTCTGCAGCTCCTCCAGTTACCCTTTGATTATTGACAGCTTCTCTAAGTAATATTCATCCAACCAGGTCTATGACGCTGTTCATTCACTGATGTTCTCTAACAAACCTCTGAGTCCTTTGCAGAACAACTGGATAAATAATGAAATTAAATTACATACAGGTTGACTTGTAAATGTAATTGGGTGCACTGGTTTATTTCAGAGGTTTCTGATTAAAGCTATAGTTGGTAACCCTGTTCAGAAACACTTTTTGTTATACTGGGTAAAATGATCCATCCATTCTGAAAGTAGTTAATACATCACGTATTCAGAAAAAGGAAAAAAAAATATCTCTGTGGGAGCTGCAGGCCTGTAAAAACTCTGACCGATCACTGCTCATCGCACTAAAGATTTTTGTTCTGCTCTCACCCTCCTCTGTCCTTCAAGTTCCAGTGGTATTGCCATTTCTATTTGTTGTTAAACAGGCCAGTCATTCTGACGCACTCACATAACGCCACTGTGCGTGCACATTCCTTGTTAGTTTCCACTTGCTGGCTGGGCACTTCTAGTGTTTATGTATCCAGTTAGCTTAGCAGTTAGCTTTGGTGTTAGCCGTTCATTATCACTCCGCTGCTCACACCGTACACTTTGAGCATGGCCGAGAGCCACAAGAAGCAAACCGTGTTCATGTTTATGAGAAGAAGAGGAAGGCCTCAGTAGAAAGAAACAAGAACAGAGTGGATTTTAGAGATTGTTTTTCATGCAAATCCCCCTGAAGAGTGGAGTAGTAAGACAATCTTGCACATGCACAGTTATTAAAAAATGGACTTGTGGAAAGGTCCGACCTTAGCCGACCTTAGCATTAACAGAGAGAATATAAATGCATGACACATATTTCAGGTTTTTATTTTTAAAAGAATTTGAATATTATGTATGCATTTACTTCCACTTCACAGTCTTGCTCTACTTTATTGATGTCACATAAAACCCCAGTGTAATCCATTAATGTGTTTTGGCTGTGATGTGACAAACTGTGGAAAGGTTTAAAGCATGAATAAGCAATGACTGATCTCATAGAGAAATTGAAGAATAATTACCATTTTATTATTTTCCTTTGTTGGCAATAAATGCAGTTAACAGTAAAAAAAAACACACGCGTGTCAAATGTTAAGCAACAAGAGTTCAAGAAAATTTGTTATATTTTCTTGCTTTTCATCCACAGAGCAGACATACACTGGGCAATCAATGTTAAAGCGGACAGTAAACTAAATTTCTCACTAGAGCTAATAGGTCGAGAAGCCTTCTGAGAAAAGCCTTCCTTGCGCTTACTCTTCTTTCCCCTTTATTAAAAGAAAAAAAAAACATAAACCTCCTTGAGGTGTGTTTTGAATCAATAAACAGTGTAAAACAAATTTAACACAATATTTCAATACTAGAATTCACTATACCCCCTCCAAGAGCTCTGTTGGAGTGTGCCGCATGGTTCTTGAATTATTCATGTCCAAACAAAGCCTACATGTATTCTCTGTTTGCCTATGTAAAACCATCGCACATACATGTCTCTGCATACAGCACGCACTGCTTTTCCTCATCTTGCATGCATTTGAATGGGAAAGAAAATGGCCCATTAGTTTTACAAGTCAAACAACTGTCAAAACCTCAAAACACAGCCTTCTAAGGCAGACCAGCATCTAGCCAAACCGGCAGAAGACTTTGTCTGCCCCTCTTCCATCTGATGTGAGCCAGTCTGCCAAACACTGCTTCTTGACGACGGTTCTTCAGTTCCTCAGCCGTTAACAATTGCTTACGGTGAGTCACTGACTTGAAACCGGGGTGCAGTTCACCACAGCCCTGACTTTCAAGTAATCATTCTATGCAGAGTCAGTAATGCTTTCTCTCTATCTCACTCTCTTTCTCGTGTACAAGGGAAAGGAGTGGAAAATGATGTGGACACAAGAATGGGGAGAAAAGGGGAAACTACAAATGAATGAAAAGAAAAGGGAGAGGTGTCTGTCAGGACTAAGAATGAGCTGTGAGCTAATGAGCGTAGATGAAAGCCGACGGTCTGGGCTAACTCAATTCTTTGCTCTGCTAGTCACAGTTCTTAGTTTAATGATGTTTGCTCCAGACTACTGATGCAAGGGCCATCGCTGAATTGTCTTTTTTGTTGTTGTTTGGTCATGGGTTCTCCCTGTGCGCTTTTCATGCTTAGAGTGTTGAACTTGGCTCAAACAGAATGACATCACCCACGCTGTGCAGCAGACATCTGTTTAAGACATGTTTACAGTGCTCAAACCACCGGCGTGCCTCTATCCCCGCTCGTATAAACAGAGCCCGGCTGGCCATGTGTGTGCACTGCGCCGCGTGCGTGCTGTTTACACAGAACGGATAAAGAAATATAACAGGGGCAGGACCGGAATAAGGCTGCGATGTGTGCGGCTTTTGTCAAATATGGAACAGTAACAGAGCAACAGCAAAGGGCGAGTGTGTTCCAGGGAGGTCTCCGATGGAAAGTGCGCCTGAGATTCGGAGATTTCTGAAGGGCAAGGTGTTGTGTTTACACAGAGGTGAGTGGGAGGCACGACTCTTGCTCAGGAATGCTTCAAAGCTGTTTGTACAGTCAGCAGGCCAAAGGAAAGGCTTAGATGTCGGATACTTGACAATATTTGATGGCGGGGGAAAAGAGAAAATGAAAAAAAAAAGGAGGGAGGATTGGAATACATAAAGAAATATCCAATGTGTGGTGTCTGTAGAGTCTTACATTAATATTGCATGGAAATCTGGTCTCAGGTTAATATAAATCCTGGAAGATCTCCTCAGAATAAGATCAAGAATCCCTCCAGCTGAAACACACCGTTTCAACTATTTTTATCCGCTTCTGCTCATGTTTTCTCTCAGGAACAGATCTGTTTCACACATAACATCAATGAGAGCAAAGCGTGTGTGTGTGTGTGTGTGTGTGTGTGTGTGTGTGTGTGTGTGTGTGTGTGTGTGTGTGTGTGCACTTAGACAGAAGAGACTACTTCCAAAGTCACGTTAATTTAGTTTTGAAATGCTCTAATGATCCTAATTGTGTTCCCTCATAAGACTCAAGGTTCTCTGATTGTTGACTCTAGTGTTAAAGGAAGGCTACCAAAATGATGGATTCTTTGAAGGTTAAATATTTTAGCTTTAAAAATGCTGCAGGGTGTTTACAGCATTTGCCCCCACTGCCATTAACGATTCAGCTCCTGTATGAAGCTAAGTTAGGAAATCTTTTTCTAAAAAGCTGGCTGTTAAAGTTGACACTTTTCGTTAATTTTTTGACTCAGATTTGCCTTTTTTCCCCATGTTTTTCATTTTCTAAAAACATATAAATAAGTAATTAAATACAAAAAAAAAAAAAAAAGATTTGAAAAAAAAGAAAAGTCCTAAGCAGAGGTTCATATGTGTTAAGAAGAACCCCCTTCGGCAAGTATCAGAGCTTAAGAGTTTTTGTGGCAGCTGAGAGCCTTTCAGTTCTTCTTTATCAGATTTTTACCAGTTTCTTCAGCAAAAGGTCTTTAGTTCATTGAGAATGCAGGACATATTTTGTGCTCTGTTCTTTCCAGGTCTATTCACATGGGAATGAAAGGGTCTTGCACATTTTTTTGAAAACAAAATTCCACCCTCTTCAAAGTTTACAGATTTTTCAGTCCAATTTTTATCTGTTTTTAAAGTGTACACACAAAACCTCATGGATTTATAGCTGCCCTGACACATATGATATACCTAACTGAATGTTAGACTATTAATTCAGTTATTGTAAGTTTAAGTGGGAGATGAATAAATATAAAAGAGGGCAAAATCAAGGCAAGCCTGTGTATCTTTTTCACAAAAGGCTGGCTGGAGCAACTTATCTGTAGCCACATTTTTTATGTTAACTACGAGGCAGAGAATTAACTAGTTACAAAAAAAAATGTTATATTCAATTAGATGTTTATTTATTTATTAAATGTTTTCCATACTTTCAGCTTTTAAAGCTGAAAAAAGTTGAAAAAGTCATATTCCAGAGTGTTCCCCAACTGTATAAGAGCACTGTCTGAGAGTTAGGATATGATCATGGTAAAAATCTTGCCTTAGACCTTAGCATCTTTCTTTCCTAGTTCTTTTTTTTTTTTTTCCCATGTTCAGCAAATGTATTACCTTATTTTTGGGTGAGAATGCAGAAAGCATTCTCTGATGACAGCTCCATGAACGACTTTGGACAGATGGCCACACAACAGAACCTTGCATAAAAACAGCAGTCTGTTAAATCTTCTGGGAGGTCTTCCTGACTCAAGAAGGGATTTTGATTTTGCTTCTGCTCTCTTACAAGCTGTTTGTTTAAGGAGTTGTCTTGGTTACAAGCTTTGGTCAACAAGTCAGAGCCCAAACAGAATGGTTAGAACCGAACACCTCAGTAGCAGAAAAAATAAATTAAAGAAGTTAGATATGTTAGTGCTTGAGTGTTTTTAAATGATTGACAATTTGCATTTTACCCTTGACCTAATTTGCAATTAAAAGTACAACGATATGTACAATGCTTGAAAGCCTTTACTGCTCTCCCTATCCCTATTTATTTGCAATTCCTATGGTTTCATAGAAGCGACAGATAACATCTTCAATATTAAAACTGTCTGCAAAGACGGAAACACGTAGGAGTAAAACTGTGCAAAATAGACTTGCACCTGCTTCTAGGGGTCTTAAGATACAATGCACAAGTATAAGCGTATATCACATTTATCAACATCATTTTCTGCCAGATAATTAGAAATATTTACCAAAAACATCATGTTTTTAATATTATAAGCATGTTTCATGTACATTCTGCCAAGAAACACTAGAAAAATGTGGTTCCTAGAGTTTCTAAAAGTAGAATAGGAACACTTTGAATAGTATTGTTAGTGAAAAGTGCTTTTTAAATAAGCTTGCCTTGCCTTGCCTAGACGGTAAAACATTCTTCTCCTGTGGAACCACCCCCCATTTTTACAGTATACATTCAGGTCTAGAACTTAAACTTTACTTTTTAGTAAGCTCTGCTCGCTCAGGTCCGCTGCCAACCAGTTATAGCAAACGAGAGTTCATACTGTGCTGTCTCCCGAGGGTTTCTTCCGAGAAGGAAATGGTTATTTCCCACTGTCGCCACATGCTAGGTGAGGGTGAAAGACACTTCTTAGATAGAGAAGTAATTGACTATATTGTGTTATAATTTAGTTGGTATTTAAAGTTATGGATTTTTGATATGAATCTGATTAGATGAAAGAATTGTAATGGATTGAAATCAATTTGAGCTGAATCAGATTTTAATAGATATATATTGGACTATCTTTTGAAGTGCCTTGGGATGACGTTTGTTAGGAGTTGGTGGTGTATAAATAAACTTTTCTGTATTGTTCAATTAATTTTTGCTAGCTGTGCTCATTTATTCATTAACATGTGCTTTAATATAAGATATGTCACTTTACTTTGATCATTTAGCTCAAATGAATACCCGAGGAAAAAGAAAGAATTGACAGAAATGTAATATCCTTTAAACCCACTGGTTTTAATCAATTCCATCCAAGGGTTTCAACATTATTTCAGTCTGAAACAACCATACATTTGCTGACTGAAAATGATATTCAAAGGGCCACACTGAGATACAGATAATTCTTCACCAGGTATTGTCGTTTCTATATTTTCAAAGGGACAAAGATGTGCTTTGAATTTCAAAGCAAATGAGTAGCACAGGGAGAATAGAGAGTCTGTGGAGTTTCATTTTAGGTTTATCTTCATCTGAGCAAAAAATCCAATTTAGATACATCCCCTCTACCGCATAGCTGTATGGACACCTGCTCCTTGTGCAGTGTAACTCAAGGACAGAGAGTCAGCATGGGAATATGAGCCTAATCTAATCCATGGCGCTGAAATCTGAGGCGCCGTGAGACAAGCAAAGAGTTGGGATGTCAGGGGGTGAGACCTTGACCCCATCTACCTGCTGAGTGAGCTGATGAGAGGGGGAACAGAAGTGGAAACAGGAAGCTGCGCACCTTCCCCAAACAAATACTTTGTATTCCTTGTCTGTGTGCAGCTAGCCGTGAAGTTGAAATGTTTGTATCATGTGACTCATAATCACCCCCTGGAGAGAAAAAAGGAGAGGGGGGGTTGGCAAACTGTCTAACAATGAAAGACAAAATCAAATGAAACAGAAAAACTGGAAGTAGGACCAAATGCACTAAAATAAGTCTTCTTACCTCCTGTATTTTACACATTTTATGTTTCGACCCGACTCAAGCATTCATGTAATTTGGACCAATACAAAGTTACAATTAGTCTTGTTTTTTTAAAAATACAAAATATGAAAAGTGTGCCTTGTGATTGTATTCAAACCCCTAAGTCGATACTTTGAAACCCCCTTCTAGTGCAAATAACTGCAAACCTTTTTCCACATGTCTAGCTTGCACATCTAGAGGCAGACATTCTTCCAAATGCCTTTGATAGAGAGGATTTGTGAACATCAGTGTTCAGGTTTTGCCAAAGATTTTCCATTCTATTTATGAATAGACTTCTACTGGACCCTTCTAGCAAATAAATGTGCTTTGATCTAAACTGATCCATTGTATTCATATAATTAGGATTGTCATCCTGCTAGAAAGATAACCTCCATCTCAGTTTCAAGTCTTTCCTTTCAGGAGCTCCCTGTCCTTGCTGAAGGTAAGCAGCATGATGCTGCCTCCACCATCTTTCACTGGACCATGTGCTCATGGAGGTGTTCAGTGTGAGTTTTCCACCTTACATATTTTTGTATTCAGACATAAAAGTTAAAGGAGCAATAAGCAATAATTCATTATTTTAGATAGAAAGAGCAAAAAAAGGTGATGTGAAGAACTGAAGTTATCTTTTTAGATGGAATATAATATATTATACGTTATCTGTATTGCTCTCCAGTCTCTTGTTTATAAAACCGGGCCAGCCACGCTTACATGTACGTCCAAGTGATTAGCTGCCACTCTGGGCTTAGTCCCTCCCTGCCCATAAAATGCCACTGCCATGTTCACCTGAATATCATCAGGACCCATTATTACCACAAAAAACAAAAACAAAGAAGTTGTCAGATAAGGACAGAGAAAAAACAAGCATTAACATTTGCCTTGCAATTTCAAGGTGGAGAAATTGCTCTTCGAGAGCAGAAGCAGCTCCAGTTTGACTCAGAGCTAGCTTTTCTCCTCATGGACAGGTGAGCAACAGCACAAAGTCAAATGTTTGTTTTTGTTGGTTTTGCAGTTTTGTTAAACTTGTATTGCTATGTTGACTCGATTTATTGTAATGCTACAATTGTGGCATGTGGGTTAATTGTTAGACTTTGACCAGCAATAAGGGAGTTACAGCCGGTAGCCCAGCTAACACAGCTAGCATTGTTTAATGGAGCCCGGCAGGATTGTGAGCTGCCCACTGTGATCATCACGTAAATTCAGGGCATTCTTTTCTTGACAATAAAATGTAAGCTTGAAATGCATAACTGGTGCTTTTGGAGGTAGAGATAGGCGTGGCTTGTCACACATCTTGTGTTGGTCGACAGACAGTGCTCAACAGCCCATCTAGTGGTGAAATTTTGAGTACTGCTCCTTTAAATATTGGTTTTATCTGCTCAGTTTGTACCACATGGTGGCTTTATCTGGTTTGTGGATATCTGCTAAAATTCTTTCCAGTTAACAATTATGTGCTAATTTGTGTTGTTCTATCACATAAAACATCAATAAAACAGGTTGAAGTTAGCGGTTGCAAAATGTGGAAAAGTTCAAGGGATTTGAATACTTCTTTTGCGGCACAGTTTTGTCAGCCGACTTCACAACTTTGCACATTTTAGAGGCAGATTTTCTTTAAAATAAGACTGCCATGCTCCATCTCTTTATTTTGTGAAACCAAGCAGGGCTGGAAAAATTCCTGTGGGTGTGCTATTGTGGAGGACTCTTGATTGCTTAAACAATTGCTGGGAAGGGTTTGCAGTCATTTGGTGTTTTCACTTGCAAACAAGGAAATCATCATCTGTTACAGCAAGATGTTAAAATTTTGAGCTCCTAGGGGTGATTCTTGTTAACTTAAGCGTATTCTATTTTTATGTTAACATATACCCCTTCATCAATTGTAAAGTATTGACAGTACATCTAAGTCAACCAAAAAAAAAAAAAAGAAAAAGCTTCCCCTCTCTTTAAAAAATAAAATTAAATAGAAAACTTAAGAAATTTACTTGTGAAGACAGATTCCCCATTTAGCACATACAGTTTGACATAATGTATAAACATGTTACTATGGTGGGTCATTGGTCCAAACATTGTAACTGACAAAATGTACATGTATTTTTTTCTGAAAAATTACAGTTAAGCAAGAGGAAGCAAAAAGTAGACACTTTTTTTTTTTTACAAATGCGAGATGAAGTCATGAAGATAATTAAAAAAAACAGGACATATGTAAATGCAACAGAAACTGTGAACTATTACGTCAAACTAGAAACACATAAGTGCAAAATTTCTAACTTTACATCTGCTTTTACATAGACAATATTAGCATCTGCCTACTCAAACCTTAGTTTGGGGGATAAAAAAATAAACACCATGCACAAAAGTTCATATTCAGCATACATATACAGTGTTATACGGAAAAGAAGAAAAAGGGCTGATGGAACAGAAAGGATAAGGAATGGATGATGATAGTTGAGCATGCAAAAAAGACTGTTCAGAGTAACAGTTATAAAATTTTAATGAATATACATGCCGCATCATGGAGCAGCCAATAATCGTAAGAAGAAGAAGAAGAAGACAGATAAAAAATGATGAATGGTAGTAATAAAATTTATGTCAAAAATAACGAAAGTGGTAACTGAAAGAATGAATAAATAAACAAATGAATAAATAAGGTTGTGAATACCATATGGAACAGCATTAGGAATAAATTATTTGATCAAAAAATGTACTGAGCAATCATTTAATCATTTAACCAAGTAAGCAATCAACTATGTACCTGTCAGTTAAGCAACTAACTAACCAACCAAGTGATTTGCTGTAAATGTAAGGGAATGCTTGCAATTTAACACTGAGAGACTACGATAAAAACGTTACAATAGACGTTGTAAAATTCATGATGATTCTGCTGCTGTGGTGCTGTCGTTTGAAACATTTACAAAAGAAACGTATTTGTGTCTTTGTGACTATTACAATTAGGAGTGAGTAAATAATGGAAGATTACTGAAAGAAGAAAATAAACGATCGAAAGGAAGGAGACTTGGGTGTGATACGAAGACAAAGAAAAGCTATAAGTTATTTTAGAACAGCTGATTGTTGGTGAAACAGAGGTGGTCATTATTTACTGACTCAGACATGCCGCAAAGGACTGCCAGGAGAGCTAACGTGCGGTTACAGAACTGCATGGCTACCTTGACTTCACACGTGTAGAATGATGTTTTTCAATCTCCTCAAAGGTTTACAAGACACAGACCATCTCCACAAACCCTGCTAAGCCATTACAGTTAGCTTTACATAACGCAACCTGTTTCACAGCTCCCAGGTTCCCTATCAGGAGCAGCATGATGTCATCAAGTCAGGACACAGAACAGGAGGGCCATTATTTTCTGCGCAGTGCTGTAATGCTCTCCTACGTAAACCAGGCTGATGCCGGTAATGAAACAGGAGAATATTTGAAAGGCCCAGAGGTGCGTGCGTGTGTGTGTGTGTGTGTGTGTGTGTGTGTGTGTGTGTGTGTGTGTGTGTGTGTGTGTGTGTGTGTGTGTGTGTGTGTGTGTGTGTGTGTGTTTGTGTTTGCAGTGAATAGGCTTGGAGATCAGCTCCTGCACAGAAAACATATAACGCCAAACGAAGGGTGGCAATCCATGTGAGATCTGAACACGGATGGGTAAATGGTCCCCAGATGTAGCCGTGTGCTGCACATCTGCCAGTGTAGCACAGAAAGCCAGGTTTGCATCTTGTGGAAAATCTGCAAAAGATTCACCCCCAGCTACTGTTTAGGGATTGCTAAAGCAGGCGTCAGCAGCTTACTGCATGTCAGAGAGTTCGCTGTAGGAGAAAAGTATGAGCAGCCTTCTCAGATAGCCTCATCTGAAGATCTGCTTCGGGCCATAAACATAGCGGGACAGCATTAATGCAAAGAGTTTGTGCAAGCTTAACACACAGCATCTGGATCAAGCCATGGCTTGACATTAGTTGTGCTTGAATGACTCAAAGAGCTAAAAACAGTTTAACATGAGCCCCCATTGAGGCTGCAAAGTCTTGGCTTTGCAGCGTGTCCAGCTGATGGTTAACAGACCTGCTGATGGTTTTGAATTCGTTTTTCTTCTTTAGACAGCAGAGGTGAAAGTAACAGTGACACTGAGAAAGCCTGATATAGCATAGAACGCTGGTTTGTGTAAAAAATCCTGCGGTGCAGAAAATGAAAAAGATCCACAATAAGACACAAGTACATATATCCTCCCTCCGCTGGCTGCCTATCTGCTTTAGAATAGATTTAAACCTTTTCTTGTTTGTTTTCAAAGTTCTTAATTAATGGTCTGGCCACAACCTACATTTCTGATGTGTTGAGTTTCTTTGTGTGTGTAGAACCCTGAGGTCATCGTCCAGTTCTTCTTGAATGTTCTGGGAACTAAATGTAAATATTGGGCTGACTGGGCCTTCTCAGTCGTCGCACCCAGACTCTGAAACCAACTCCCTCTAGATCTCTACTCAGGCACTGGGCCTTTTTAAAGACAAACCTAAAACCCTTTTATTCAGGAAGGCTCTTAATACTCACCACTGTGGCATTTTATTACAGATTTCTGACTTTAATCCATTGTTTATTCGTTTATCTGTTTTGTTTTGCGGGGTTTTATCTCTTTTCGACTGAGTTTTATGATCTGATTACAAAGCACTTTGACTGTCTGGTTCGCTGTTGTAAAGGTCTGTATAAATAAGTAATGAAAGAGATAAAGAGTACAGAATATAAAATATTTATGTAAAAGGCTTGTTACACTTAAAGGGGGCTGGGTAGTAGATCCAAGGACCTCTCCGAGCTACCATACAGAATGACATGGTGAAGCGTAATTACATCTTGCATCAGAACAAGCCAATGTTACTTCCTGTTTGACACATTTGGATGCTTAGTTTAAATTCCCCATGGTCACATTTCAACCCACATGGTACCTTGTTAGCTTCCTCTTTCAGTCTACAAATACCAAGGGTTTTGAATTTGATGTTGAGCTTTCTTTTCATCTTCTTTACAATCAGAAAAATGTGGTCAAATGCTGCAGAATTTCTTAACCAAAAGTAAATCAGTTTTGATTTTATTTTGATTTGGTAGTAAAAGAAAAAATACGGTGCATCTCATTAATAAGTAAAAAATGCCTTCCCAAACATAAAACTTCTAGTTAAATTGATATATTACACCTTGAAATGTATTTTTCATTCTTGAGGCTATCGGTTATCATAGGCAATCAAAACCAAATATTTACTGTAAATACACAGTATAAAAAAATAATTAACCATATTTTTCCTCACTGACAAATCAGACCAAATTTTCCTGTTTTAGGTTAGTTAAGACTAACAAAATATTTCCATTTGCTAAATAAAACAAAGAAAAAGTACTTCTGAGCTTTGTTTTTAGCACTTTCTTTAAAATTAGAAGTTCACCAGATGCCTTTAAACAATTCAGGAAAATCCAGATGATGTTTTTATGCCTTTGTAACATTCTGAACATTTGAGTCAAAAGGAGGGATCTGTGGTTAGATTTTTTTTTTTTAAGAAAACACACTCCTTCCTTGTGGGATATGATGGTAAAATCTAAAGTACTCAGTCAAGATATCAGGAAGATAATTGAGGACTGTTCTTGTTCATTCTTGGGTCCAATTTCCAGAAGCCCAAAGGTGCCACAGTCATTTTTTTCAAACAATTACATGGAAGTATGAACACTGGGAATTTCCAGCCATGATATTATTTTTGATACTTACTTGACACTTATTGTTTTTTGACATGCCATCAAATCAG